>NW_010244967.1:0-3259 GCF_000690775.1 Eurypyga helias | reverse complement strand
CCCCCCCCCCCCCCCAACCCCCCTGGCCCAGGTGGTCCATCTGAAGGACATCGTCTGCTACCTGTCCCTTCTGGAGAGGGGACGTGCTGAGGACAAGCTGGAGTGTAAGTAGGACCCTGGCCACGCCGCGTGGAGGGAGAGACTGGTGGCAGAGGGACACCTGTGGGGGCACAGCTTTGCTCTAATTCCCCGCAGCCTTGTATGGGCTTGGGTCACATCTCACCTGGGCTGAGCTGGCATGGCATTGCTCCTTGTCCCGGAGCCTGGGATGACCCGGGGCTGGGCTCTAACCGGCATCTGGCTTCTCTTCTCCCTCCAGTCATGTTTCGCCTCTATGATACCGATGGAAACGGCCTCCTGGACAGCTCGGTAAGCCTTCCCGTGGGAGACAAAGCCGGGGTTGTTTGGGGGCCAGAGACATGCAGGGCTCTGTTGGGATGTCAGCTCCCTGGGAAGGCATGCTGTGCTATGGGAAAGGGGGAGGAAGGCAGCAGCATTTGCTGTGGGGCTGAGGGAAAAACAGTCCACCCACCAACTAGGAAAAAAACCAAGTTTTCAGAAAAGGAAAAATCATGCACAAACCCCACACTGGGTTTTGTCCATGATTCTCTTTGTCCTTGGGGTATTTCCCTTGAAACCTGTTGCAAATACAAATTTCTTATCAGAGTACTTCTTCCAAGGGAAAACCCACTGCAGGTTTTTGGGCAGAGCAGAAAGCAGCATCCAGCGAGAAGCGGGGTGTCACTGGCCCCCAGTGTGGGTCGGGGGCCTGAGGTGGCCTTGGGCGTATCGGGACATAGACCTGATATGCCCATGGTTGTGGGGATGTGAGGCTGGGCACGCCGCTGGCACCCGAAGCTGTCCCTGAGTGCCTGGTGCCGTCTGTCCGTGCTCAGGAGCTGGATCGTATCATCAACCAGATGGTGCACGTGGCCGAGTACCTGGAGTGGGATTCCACCGAGCTGAAACCCGTGAGTGCCGGGGCTGGGGCGGCTGGGGGGACATCGCCGTGTCACCACATCTCCTCCCTCCTCCAGATCCTGAAAGCCATGATGGAGGAGATAGACTACGACCACGACGGGACTGTGACGCTGGAGGAGTGGATCCGGGGTGGCATGACCACCATCCCCTTACTGGTCCTCCTGGGGATGGAGACGGTGAGTGCCCACGCGAGGACCTGCTTCGGCCGCATCCAGCCCCGCTGCCCGCTCCGGCAGAAAGCCCGGGGCTGGCGGCAGCAGGAGAGGAGGGTGGGTGAGGACCACGGGAGGGCACCCTACCCCCAGCAACACGCCGCATGCCCGTCCGTCCTGCACCGCACAGCACCATGCCAGCCCCTGCAGACACCCCCACCCTGCCTCTGCTGACCAGCCTGCGCCCCCCCAAATCTCCACGAGCTCAGCTTTGAGCTGCGATCGTTGCCAAGCTGCCGTGCCCGAGCAGGCTGGGCGCTGCCTGGGATCGTAGCACACCCCAGTTCGATGAATACTTAAAACATAAGATGCACACCTAAAACGCCAGCTCGTCTCCTGGGTGAGCTTCAAAGAGCAGCTGTGGGGTGGTTGGGGATACCCCTCCCCTTATTTCTCTCTGTTGTTTTTTCATCCTTATGGACTTCGATTCATTGAGGTGCATCCCTAGGTGATAGTTTGCAGGGAAAATCCAGGTTTTTGCTCCCCAGTGCTCATCCTCGTGTTTGCTTCCCACGGAGAGGTGAGGGCCAGGCCTCCTGGGGGGAAAATTCAAGAAAATGGTGAATTTTAAGTGCAAAGCACTCCTGCCTGGACCCAGATGTAAGGGGCTCACTTTGGTCATGCCATGGTGCTGGTGCCCTGGGCTGAGATGTGGAGTCACTTTCCTTCCATCAGCTCCGGCTGTGCCCAGGGGCCATGGGGAGCCGGAGCTCGGTGCCAGGGGTTGTGCCCCAGGAGCAGGAGGATGTGGCAGCAGGGATGCTCAGAGGAACACCAGGGAGAAGGGGAGCAGAGGGAGCCCATGGTCCTGCTGACCCCTCTCGCCCTCCACCCTCCTGCCCTGCAGAACGTGAAGGACGATGGGCAGCACGCCTGGAGGCTGAAGCATTTCAAGAAACCTGCCTACTGCAACTTCTGCCGCACCATGCTGCTGGGGGTCCGCAAGCAGGGCCTCTGCTGCTCCTGTGAGTCGTGGACCCGTGCTGGACCCCAAGGGGCAGCTCCCACCCCATCCCAGTGTCCCGGTGGGGGTGGGACTGGTCTCCATCAGTGTTGAGTCCTGTGGGTGCTGCAGGGTGAGTGGGGAAAGGGCAGTGCCTGTGCCGGGGGGTGATACTCACCCACCTTCTTCTCTCCTGGCAGTTTGCAAGTACACTGTCCATGAGAGGTGTGTGTCCAAAGATATCGCCTCCTGCATCAGCACCTACATGAAATCCAAGAGAAACGCAAGCGTGAGTAGGCAGCTGACGTGTTTCCAAGCTGGTGTGTCTCCTGTGGAGCCCCCCCCAGAGGCAGCACCACCGGCAGCTGCTGGCGCCTCAGTCTCCTGCCCTGGTCCCCCATGTCTTTTTCCTCTGGGATTTGCCCCTCGGGTCCTGGGCAGCAGCACGTGGGTATTCCCAGCATCCAGAGCCCAGCAGGGTGGGCCCTGTCCCCAGCTCCTCAGGACCCACAGGACCCCTGTCCCCAGGGTTTGCCATGGCTCTGGGTGGGAGACGGGTGTCTCTGATGTTCTGCACAGAGCAGCAGGGAGGGAAGGTGGCTGGTTTGGATCAGTCAGCATCCCTGCGTGATGGGCCGCTCTCCAAAATCCCAGCGGCAGCCCTTAGCGGAGAGGCAATGCCTGTGGTTGGTGGGTGCTGCACCTGCAGTGCCACCCCCCCACCCCCTCCCTGTGCCTTGCAGGTGATGCAGCACACCTGGATTGAGGGCAATTCCCCCGTCAAGTGTGACAGATGCCACAAGAGCATCAAGTGCTACCAGGGCATCACTGGCCTGCACTGCGTCTGGTGCCAAGTCACCGTGAGTACCTGGGCGCGAGGGGTCTGGGGTGCACCCTGCAGTGTCCTGGGGGTGCTCACAAATGGCTGGGTGTCCCCTGCCCAACATCTATTCCTCCTACCCCCTCCAGCTCCACAACAAATGTGCCTCCCATGTGAAGCCAGAGTGCGACGGGGGCCTGCTGCGGGACCACATCTTGCTGCCTTCCTACATCTGCCCCGTCGTCCTGGTAAGTGACCCCTCCTTGCTGCCAGGTGGCAGGGACCTGGCCAGGCATCACCACA
>NW_010244966.1:3112-12009 GCF_000690775.1 Eurypyga helias | reverse complement strand
ACCAAAACCCCACACCCCATAAATGAAAGAAATGGAAGGCAAACTCCATGGCAAAAACCCATTCAGATTAACATTTTGAACCCGGGCATTAGAAAATACAAGGTTATAGTTGCCATAGCGACTACAAATCAATTACTTTACACACAGCTATTACAATATTAAAGTAAACACATCCACAGTCAAAACTACTCTCTCGCCTCGTGGGGACCAAGTTAAAATTGTTGTGGAGCCCAGAGCACGGTGGTAATGTAAATGCATTATTACATGATTTTTTTATTTAATTTTTGTTTGCTTTGCATTTCAGTGTGTTTAAGCCCCTCAGCACCGCAGTGCAGTTGGATGGTGGGGGAAGTGGGATTTCTCCTCCTTAAAACCTGCCCGATTTGACCTTCCACGGGCCTGAACAGCTACAGGGGACCCAGGCCTGGGAGACTCAGATGCGCAAGGCCAGATCTTCAAGAAGACATCAACCTTCACTAGGTCCTTCCACCCCGCTCATGATGAGTCTCTCCACACCACCTTTAAGGCTGAAGTACCTACATGAGGGTGACGAGCACCTCCGAAAAGCCAGCTGCAAGGATGAGCATGGCTCATGTGGGATGCCATTTACACGAGCCCCAAATCCGCAGGAATATCCATTAGAGCTAACACATTTTCATGCCCATCCTAATGGCTCTTAGAAGCTGATACCTACCCATGTTAAGAGAGTATCACTATGGCTGCATACAGTATTACAGCTCTAGATGCTTTTTCTCTTAATAAGCGTCCTTTGGGGGATGGCAAGATGGCAAAAATTCACATTTCTGAGCCAGGTGCACCCCGTTCAGCCCACATGCGGCACTTTGGACCTCCCTGGGGCCAGAGAGGGGGGAGCTCAGACCCATTCATGTAACCTAATCATTCACAATGACATTCAGCAAGTCTGAAAGCTTATTGATTTGGTTTATAATCATATTGTACATCCTTAAGAGCCAAACAAGTGCCTGATTTAAAGGATCGGTGTGATTTTTTTTTCCCGCCAGTTCGTTTTAGCGAAGTGTGATAGCACTTACTGCCATTAACAGACATGAGATTTACATGTGGGCTTTCGGGTCTTCTACCCCGAGAGAGGCAAATGTCAGAGCAAAAGGAGATTATGACCGAGAACCTGCCTCACCTGCTTTTTTCTTATTTTTTTTTAAACTGTATTAAAGTTTTTCTCTTTCATTTTTCTGCCTGCTGGAAGGCAACAGCCCTGTTTGCTTCTGCCCTCCCGCATTTTGCATTACCCTGTGTCTGCACAGGAATAAGCCAGGATGATGAGCATTAGCTACCATTTTTGTTTTAAAAGCTTCTCCAACAAGCTAATGCTATTCTCCCAGTGTAGTCTGACTAGTCATCATTTTCCAAACACCACGCAAAGTGTCGTGCCATGAATTGACACCTAAAATTGTTAGGTAGGAGAAAATAGCTAAAAATAAGCATATGCCGTGTGCCACAAAATTGTCACCATAAAGCTCCAGGTAGGAACTTGTTTTCCCCATTTAATTCAAATTTTTAAAGCATGAGCAGAAAACATCCTTATTGCTGTTTTATTACAAACTTCTATCTGGGCATCTCCTCCTCCAGCATTCCCCAGAAGTGGAAAACTGGGGCCTGGAGGCAGCAAGGGGAACGGGGTGCGGGGGTAGCCAGCACCCCAGGGAGAGGACGGTGCTTCCACCCAGCCCCCGGCCCTGGATGATCCCTCAGGATACAGGTGGGCGCTCTGGCAAAAAGCTTGCCTCTTTTCCAGTAAAATGTCCTTAAAACCATTCAGGATATTTGGTTTCAATTGAGACAAATGAGCATTCTCCCAGGGGGAAAAAACCCCAGATGTTTCACTGGAAAATTCACAACTGGCTTCAGTGTTATAATAATAAGATACCCTTTTCACTGTGGATCCAAACCTGTTTGCTTTTCCAAGCACGACGGTTTTTCCACCTCTCTTCCCTTATATTCTCTCACATTCATGTTTATCAGTTATGCACAGAAATACAACTGGTTTATGGTGAATACCCCCATTAACGTGCTTTAAATGCTGTTGACTTGAAAATGATCCACTCCAAAGCTCTAAAGGCATTTTGGCGCTGAAAAGTATCATTCCCCTTTTAGCACAAACAATGTGAAGGCACCAAGTAGAAGGCAGAGATAGCGGAAAGCCAATGCCAAAGCTGCCAGGGATTCAGGAGATTTAGCTACAGCCTATCCAGCTTAAAACAAAGTTGCAGCCCTGTCCTTTCCGATGGCTCACGTCCCTGACAGCTGACGTCATTCAAGCCACACGGAGCGGCATCGCTACTTGTGCTGAACCACCGAAACCTGACGACTGAGAAAGTAACGCCAGCTAATGCATCCCTCCAGGTTCGTAGGAGTTCTTTCCCTCCATTTGGGCAGGGAATACTGCTAAGGGGAAAGCAGTGCAGCAGAGGGAGATGTCTCCGGGTACTGGGTACACATCTTGATAGCACTATCAAAATTTAAAGCCTGCCCTTGCTCTGAAGGTTCAGGTGGTTTTCTGAGGGCACTAAATGTCATTTAAGCTTTCAGGTGCTTTAAATCAAGTTCCCAAAACATACCAGAATGATCTCATTTACCTGCAACGAGCTGTAAACTTTCTTCTGCACACGCACATACCCAAACTGCCTTTGCTGTCAAATTCACCTTCCCTCTTGGTAAAAAAAAAACCAAAAAAGGCAAATTATTCATTCTGATGTCAGACCATACCAGGCGACTTCCATACTCGGCCCAACTTTGCTGCATAAAAGTCTCCCTTGTCTTTATGTCTGCAGAGGAAACCAGCTCGTGGTCCTTTCTGCGAGCCAGAGCGCTCCAGCCTCTGCTTCTCCAGAGCGCTCCAGCCTCTGCTTCTCCAGAGCACAGTAATACTGCACGTTTGGGGACTCCCTGCATAGTCGCTTCTGATTTTATCCCTGAGCCCGTACAGGTGGGCTGAGGAATCACTTCCGGGACCCGAATCCAAGCTGCCCATTCCTGTGGCTGCTCCCAGCTCCCAGTGCCTGCCACGCACCTTCAGAGCACTAACGCAGCCGTCAGCTGCAACCAGCCTTTGTGGATTACCAAGACACATTTTGTTCCTGTAAAGCCTCTATTAAGGATGCCATTCCGCGATACATATTCGAGTCAGTATCTCGGCACCGCGGTCGCCTGCGCGAAAGAGACCGAGAAACTATTACTGTGAAATTGCCTGCAGCTCTTGAGCACAGGAGGTAGCAACTGGCTAATAGTTTCTTAGACAGCCCTGGCAGATGTGTCAGGTTGCTTCGCAACTGCGCACCTCGTGGGAGAGCAGCGCAGGCAAAGCTCCCCCCTCCGAGTGTCCCCAGCTGTAATTAATCCACAGCATCATTTCTATAGTGTCAGCAGCACCATATGGACCAACACTGTCTTGCAGGACTAACCACAGAGGAGGAAGATGGCAATTCCATGTCTGATTATTCTCCAGGGTAGCCACGGGTTGGTTTACGGAAGGCAGGAGAGTCTGAAAGGGGTGGGATTGCCACGGATGTGGCTAACAGGAGGAAGATGACCAGCGGAAGATGAAACAACGGATAAAACCACCTCTGATCTTCCCTACCGCTATCATCTTACACGACACTGCTTCCCCTTCTTGCCTACAACGTGAATCCACAAAGGGCTGCTCCGAAATAAAACATGTTTGGCATTCAACTCACCAAGCTGTCCACTGCATGCTACGTGTGGAGCGAGCAGTTGGGAAGGGCACAAGGACTCGCTACATAGCAGCTTCCTCTTCCAAACGCTTACAAAGGGCTCCAGGGAGTTCCCAGTCCGAGCGGAGTGCCTGGCTTCCCACAGGTATTTAAGTCAACAGGAGTTATTAACCTTCTCAGGTCTAGGTTTAGGTGCAGAACTCCTTTAACTGTCTTTAAAAGCCTAGAAAGAGAGAAACATTTTGTAAGACAGAACAGCAGCTCTAACTTCCTCTTAAAATAGTTTTGTTGGCAATGCCGTTATTTACCAATTACCTACTTAATTTATACATTTATATAATATGCATAACCAGATTACATATAAGCTGATCTACTCAAGGAGACAACTGAGAAAGATTAAACAGTGTGTTTCATCGGTGGCATCAGCATTGCAACCGCAAAGCTCAGTGCAGAACCCTACAGAAGAGGTCAGTGGGTCCTCGGGTTCCCATCTGCAGCCCCAAAGCGCCCTGTGGGCAGGGAGATGCTGTGTTAGCTGCCTCCAAGGCTCCAAGAAAACCCTACCAAAACAAACAAGAGCCTGCCTGCCTCCCTCCCTCCCTCCCGATGTGATGTTTACCAGGAACGTCATCAATTCAATGCAGGGAGAAGGAGTTTATACTTAAAAAATAGTAACAACTGCTTGTATTTGAATGCGCCTTACAGAGACAGTTGAAATAAAGCAGTTATGATCTCTGTGACAGGCACTACTGCTAATGCCGACCATAAAAGCCAGTAAGGAGGCAGATAGGTTGATTTATCATGCATTGCTGCTCCCATATATCTACTTTCTAATAAAAATCGGTGGAATTATTGCTTACGCTGAGCTTCATGTGCCCATATTTGTATTACTAACCTCTCCTGGAAGATTTCAAAGCTGTATTTATGGGAGGCTTTTATCTACCCCTAGGAAAAAGCGCGCGCAACGGGAGCATGCCTGCCCCCGAGACTCGAACCCGTTAAGAGTACAGATTTATACCACCCCGATTCCCCGGTGGAGAAACACGCTCTTTATCTGAGCTCTCGATTAAGGCATGGCTCCAGCTCGTGCTTGCTGGCACCAAGGATACTGGTGACCGAGGGTTTTTGTACGAGCCCCAGGGAAGTCCTCCGGCACCATCTCTCCAGGCAGGACCACATGCATCACCCAAGATCAAGCCCTCCTTCTAAAGCACTTCAGGTTTGTTTCACAGCCGTGATTTTTTCCTCCCCAATGCATTGCTTTCTTACCTGTTTTTTTTTCATCTTGTCATATAAGGATCTTTTTCAGATCTTATTATTCCTTTAATTTTGTTTTTTAGCTTTTACTACCTACACACAGCGTGTGCCGAGAGGAGCCATGCGTTATTTCGAGTCAAACTATCTCAACTACACGGTTCAGGGCAAAGCGCTTCCCTCTCTTCCCTCTACAATTCTTGCAGATTATGATGGATTTTGCCAAATTCAAGAACCAAAGAAACACGTTGAGTGCGGCACTTAAGAGCTACAAGGCTGTGAGATGAAAAAGTTGGCGCTTTGGAGAAAACCATCAGTATTTCCCATGCAAGGCCTGCGTGAGGAGAGAGGTGGATGCATGGAGAAGTGAATTCCTGTTTCCAGCAGCACTTTGGAGCCCTGCCCACCCTACCACGAGCCTCTGAATTGACGCTGAGAGCACAGCACCTGTGTCCATCTTCAACTGGTGTGTTGTCACAGCTCTGACTCTCACCATGGGGAGGGAC
Organism: Eurypyga helias; assembly: GCF_000690775.1. Taxonomy (NCBI): domain Eukaryota; kingdom Metazoa; phylum Chordata; class Aves; order Eurypygiformes; family Eurypygidae; genus Eurypyga; species Eurypyga helias. Next base: position 6,539 of record NW_010244966.1, on the reverse strand, counting down.
CAGCATGCAGTGCTGAGCCAAAGCGGCTTCTTTTGGACGAGTATCTCATCTGTCTCCCCTGTGAAACAAAAAATACTAAGGAAAGAACAACTTTATTGCACTTCAGCTCCCCAAACCAAAATGAAAAACAATTTAAATTCAGGGGACATGTGTATTTGTCAGAGACACTTTATATGGGGGGTGGAACACACAACAGAAGAATCAGTCACAGTTTCTCCCCGAAAAATTTTCATTTTTGATTAAACGTGTTTCTGATGCGCGCGAGGACAAAACGTATCTAGTCTAGGAAATGAGCGTGTGAGCAACTTCCACGGATAATCAGGGTTTACAGTGACTTTTTATTCCAGGCCAGCAAAGGTGAGCGGTGTGATGGATACAGAAAGAAATTACTGAGAAACAAGGAAATTTGAATCCAGCACCATCATCAGCGAAGGGGGCACCGAAACCTCCTCGCTTCACAGAGGGCTACAGTGCCATGTTATTGCAGACAAATGAAGGGCTTGTATTAAAAATGCATAATTTAATCAAGAGAAAAACGACTAATCAGATGGAAATATGCAGACCTGATATTGGTTTTTTAATATTAGTGTTATTAAATTCTGCTATAGTTTCTTACAGAATCACCCAAATGTAAATTAATATAAGGAGAAACAGTTAACAAAATTACAGGACCAGATCAAACATTCTTGCTCCTCCGCCAGCATTCCGCTGACTTGCAATCTTAGGGATGGCAAAAAGGTTTAGTATAAAACACTGCATGCGCTGATCTAATAGTATTTTCCCCCATCAGAGCAGCTCGAAATGAGCCCCGACGCAGCTGTTGGCGCTAGGCGAGCGGGAGCCGAGGCTCGGTGCCAGCGTAAGGCTCTGCCTTGGCCCAACACAGAGCTGCCGCCTCCGTGTGCCGTAACCTCAGCATCACCCGAACCCGGACAGCGCTACGAGGAGTAGGAACGTATTCCCTGGACGTAATCAGCCTCCAGAATCGATTTGTGCCCTGAGAAAACAGAGCTGAACCTTCCACTGGTTTAACGTATTAAGAAGCATTAAAAACATCTTCCATTGGTGCACACGCAAACGAGGCGGGAGTCATCGCCCCTGCTCAGCATCTCCTGGGCTTTCCCAAGGCTCTTCCACCGCCCACGCTCCAGCGCGAGTTTCCAACTCGCCCACCTTCCGCGGGGACAGAACGGCCGGGCAGGAAGGGGCCGTCGCTTGCCAAGCCAAGCAGCGCCGTGGGGTTGAAGCGAGGAAAAGACCCCAGGTCCCCTTACTTCAGCGTTTCTGATGTGGCGAACGGCGGGGAGAGACGCGCTTCTCTTGAAACTCCGCCAAGGGACCAGGGGCTCACGTTTCAGACCTCGCACCTCTCGTTCTGCTCGAGTTACAGCAAGAAGTCACTCCATACCACCATTTTCCCAGAAAACGAAGAATTACTAGTTGACTTGGTTTATAAGAGTGCCGAGAGGCCCTGGCCCCACTGTTTCAAGTAGCGTAGAAACACCAGAAAAATTACACTTACATGTCTGTTTTTGCCCTTGTCAATTAGCACACGAACACGGCAGAGCCGAGTCTCTCTCCGTCCGTTGGCGCAGCACCGCGTGCCGCAAGGTCCCGATCTTTCAGGAGCACCTGAACGCGCACGAAGAGGATCAAAACAGGTACCGAGCGCTTAGCGTTAACACTGATTCCCACCAACACTTTATTGGATATCCACGTATGGGAGAACGAGATGCTGCACAGCAGGGAAGCAAGGGAAATTAAACAGCCGGCCTGACCGGTAACACGCAAAATCCCCCATTTGGCAAAAATAGCTGTAGACTCTTTCAGGCCTAAAGCTCATGTGTCGGTCTCACTTCCAACTTCTTTTTCATTTTATCTTATTTACCATATGAGTCTGTGACACTACTCACATCAGGGGATAAATAAAGTCAAGCCAGACTCCCTAAGCTTCCTTTTTTCCCCATTTTTCCCCGCTGGTACCTCTCCCTGATCATAAGTCCTGCACGAGCATCGCGCCGTAGCGCTGCACACAGGCACCCACCAACAGCATCAGACAACCCCCGGGAAGCTGCCGCGGCTCCCCATCCCCTGCTGCGTCACACCAGCGCTAATGAGGAATGAATAATAATCACTAATCTGCTTTCCTCAGCAGACAGTATTCGCCAAAGCCACCGGCAACTCGGGGTTGGTTTGCAGAAGCCAATGCTGACGTATGGCAAGCACCTATCATCTGGAATAGTCACCCTGTGCTCTAAACTTAAAGCACCCCATCCCGCCGGATTAGGACATCCCTCACAGACGGCAGACGAATGAAGCTGGAGGGGAGACTTGCCCTCATGGGTTATGGCCTGTCTCCTGCAGCGCGCACCTGGGCTTGACGTCGCCCATCTGAGTGAGGAAGAGCATCCTCTGGCTCCGGAGCCTGCAGATGTGGATAAATCCTCAGGGGGGCGGGACGCCCTGCCTGCACGGGTTGCGTTAAGCCATGCTGACACACAACGGGAGCTTAGTCCCTCTGAGCTCCCACCTCCGTCTTGCTTCCTACCGCAGCAGCACATCCCCCGAAAGGAGAAGCCCAGCTCCCTCTGAAGTCAAGTTCCCCGCAGGTTTAGGAGAAGCAGCCAGAGCCCAGCGCTATAACCAGACCCAGCAGCACGGCGCCAGGGCGGGGGGCTTAGGGGTGCACGCCGCTCCCACGAGACCCCAGCAGGGCAGCCGCAAAATCCTGAACAACCTTCCAAGCACCTTTGTCTGGCCGCAAACATTCCTGGCTTTAACCAACATGCCAGGCGAGTTATTCCTCAAGGATCTGAGCCAGGAAAAACGGGGCAGTTCCCAGGCCAACAAGTGTTGTGCAAAACAGCTTCTCCTGTCTGTGACACCGAGCTGGCACCACCATCCTCGTGTCTGAGGGCTTTTGCTGTCCTGACCCTCCCGACAACACTGCGATTACCCAGGGCAGGGATACGACCCGGCGTCAAAAGGCGCTCGGGCAGACCGATGGCAGAGCGTGGACAGGACCCTGCCCCTCAGCTGGAATCGGATGTCATCAGCCTGGTCACCGGTAAGCACGAAATTTAGGAAGATCCTCAGTAAAACGTAGTAGCTGGAGGCAGACCGGTCCTGAAATTCCTACCGAAGCAGTGGCATTACCTGTTCTGTTTCCATCCCCTTTTCGACGTCCCCTTTATTCCATGGAGGCTGCTACCGGAATCGACAATGCGGAAGGAATACTTATGAGCAAATCAAGAGGACAGTTCTTTAACTTCCTGAAGGTTTTGGGAACAAAACAGTGGAAAGGAAGACTTAGCGACTCAATTCCACTCCATTAGAGGGCGAACCATTTCTAAAAGAAGAAGTAATCATCAGGATGGAAACACAACAGTCGAGCAACAGGTCTGGAAGGGAAAAAGCGAGGGTGTAT
>NW_010244966.1:0-3102 GCF_000690775.1 Eurypyga helias | reverse complement strand
AAGCCTTGCAGCAGCCTTGTCCTACACTTTATTGGCCTCTAGTGGAAAACAGGAGCTACGTCTGGCGACCACAAGAGCACATGGACAGAGGAAGACGCGCCGCGCCCCACGCAGCGTGCGACGCACACCTGAGGAAGGAGCGGGAGTGCCGCCGGGAACGGCGACTCTTCTGCACCCGCTACATACACAGCCTTGGTATTTCTGTCATTCAGGGAAGGGAAGGAGCTAAATATCACCTCTTTTCTGCATATGTTCCCATTTAGGTGTGCTCCTCCGCTCTCTGCCTTAAAAGAAATAAAATGGCACCTGCAGAATTTCAATATTTGGGCGAGAAGCTCCGAGCCATGGCACGTGCTCCCCGTGCAGCGCCCAGACCGCAGCAGGCCGGCTGTAAAGCAGCCTGTAAAACAAGGAATGCAATTGCTACCTCTGCAAACACAGCCTCCCAAAATGCCTGTACGGAGCAGGCAGCGACCGTGAGAGCCGTTCCGCCTAGGTGTAAACGTAGCGATTCAAACCCCACGGCTCCTGTTTCCATGGATATACACAAGACGACAACTCTCCTCAATTAATTAAAAATACAAACCATCATCAAAAGAGAGCATTATGCAGGATCACCGGAACAAACCTCCGGAACGGTACGTCAATGGAGGGCAGTTGGCTCGGCGCAGAGACACCGGATAACGTAGAAGAGCAGAGCAGAGCTCTCACAGGGCCAGCTAAAAAGCAAGCGCTGTCCCCAGCAGAAGTGTGCCTCCAGCAAGGGAGAGGCGCCCCCCGAGCAGGGAGGGGATGCCAATCGCTGGCGGATGAGTACGAGTCTCTGCGCATCCCTAAAACTGCTCCGGAAACTTGGCTCCGCTTTCTCCCTCCTCCAACGCCTGCCTTCTGGAGCCCAGGGCAGCATGGCAAGGTTTGCTCCCTGGGAAAGGGCATCCGTCAGCCTTGAGATGCGGAAGGCAGACGGCAGTGCCGTGCTCGGCACGGAGCAGAGCCCTTGGCCAGCGTTCAGCAGCGGCACGGCCCTGCAGCCAGCTCCAAGGATGCGCCTTCCGGCCTCAGCACAGGCTTGGCACTCGGGAGCCTCGACACGCAGGAAAAGGGAAAAGAGCAACAGGCACCCTCAAGCTGGAGAAAAAACTTACCCAAAACATATTTTTGGTACATTCTGACTGTTTTTTTTGTCTGCTCCTGCATTCATTTTACCGGGCTCTACGCTAGCCTGGGGTGCTGGGGCTGGCCACTAGCTTCGGAGGCTGAACTGCCCAAAAAGAAGCAAAGAAAACCCCACGCCCAAACATCCCAGCAGCCATTCACTCGGAGGGAGGAGATGTCAGCTACCGAACAAATATGGAAAACCCCAGTTTGGAAAGCCAAGTGCAGTCTTGTGCCTTGTTTGCTCTCGTCAAATTCTTGCATTCCCTGTTTACCTTCAAGGAGAGAGGGAAAGACACGCCAGCAGCCAAACACCACCACGTTAATATTTTCAGCCGATTCGGAAGGTCACACCAGCCCCCTGTGTCCGTGCCAGCGTGAGATTTAACCGGCTGCAGGGCACTGAGTACCAGGCTACCTCTTGCTTGAGTTCCCTTGTCTCAGTGCTGGTCCAAGGGCCTTTTTTTTTTTTCTGCAGCGTTTAGCAGAATAACCTAAAGCAGCCTGATTTTTACGCCATAAATGTAAAATAATTAAGCACAGGACTTCGAGCCCAGGAATCCTCAGGGCTGGCTGAACTCCCATCTGTAAATAGTACAGATTAGTTATAGTAAGTTTGTTTCCTTCGTGAGGAAAGAGGAAAAAAAGTACAAAATATTATCACAGAATCCCAGAATGGTTTGGGTTGGAAGGGACCTTAAAGCCCATCCAGTTCCAACCCCCTGCCATGGGCAGGGACACCTTCCACTAGACCAGGTTGCTCCAAGCCTCATCCAGCCTGGCCTTGGACACTCCCAGGGATGGGGTATCCACAGCTTTTCTGGGCAGAGATTAAATTATTAAATACCATCGAATTATTAAATACCATCAGATTATTAAATACCATCAGTCTCAGTTGGAAATGGGCTTCGCTCTGCCTCCTGCACAGACTGGGATTTCGGGAAGAGCAGAGGGAAGCAGATGCAATGGGAGAAGGACTGGCATGTGGCTGCGTCACCAGAGTGGGGCAGCACCAGAAGCACAGCCAGGTCGTTGAGGCACAGGAAAGCTTTCCCAGTGTCCAGAGGTAGCCGGGAGAGCTTTCCATACCTCATCCTTTAGCTTTCTTTGCACAACATAATGAACTTCACTTTATGGTCTGAAATCCTTCGGCTACAAAACGTTTGGCACTGGCTTGGTACACATTCTCTCAGTTAAGGCTGTGTACGGATAATACCCAGCTCATCACAGGAAAGGAAAAACCATACAAATAAAACAATCACATGATCCTTAACAGACAAGTTAAGCCTCCTTATCTGCAGAGGAGCGAGGGTCTTATTTCAGTAACAGCTGAATCCCGTGAGGAAGCAGTCATGGTAGTGCACCAGCAGACCACACGCCAGCACGACCAAGCTGCTTCCTACAGGAGAGGAGGATCCTTTTAACTCAAGATACTGAAAATACCCAAGAGACTCACACGATAAAACCAACCCTGAGCTGCGAAAGGTGCGTAATAAATGCGACTCCATCATCTCTTCTACCACCCCTGGCCAGCATGGAGCTCCCGAGGCTGTTGTCAAGGCCCTGGTGCAGGCATCTGCCGTTACGCCCACTGCGTCTCGGGGCACACACCAGCACAGGAGCTCAGGGCTGGCCCGGTAAGCCCCCGAGCAGTGGCTCTGCAGCTCACGGTACGTGCTGAGCATGTAACTCACTTGCCATACCTGCATCTGGGCTACAGTAAAACCACCGGCCCCTTCGCTTGGCCCTGGGCCACCAGGAAACCTGCCTGCTCCCGCTGTGCAAAACCCAGCCGATCGGGATGCCTTTGAAGACCAGTAAGCCACTAAGATGAAAAAATTTAAGGCAAATTCTTTCACATGCAAGAGAAATTCAGCTTCTGTTGTGCCCCCTACGAATTGCACATCTCACCTGTTTATCAATCCCTACCACTCTCGAAACTTTTCA
>NW_010244965.1:0-904 GCF_000690775.1 Eurypyga helias | reverse complement strand
GTGACCTGGCTCAAAAACTGACCCCCTCCACGCACCCTGCTATGTAGGACGTGTCACCCAAACCCCATCTCTCCTGAGCACAGTCTGCAAGAGTAGCCACGGTGCTCCCTCTGCGACACAGGCCCTGCGTCACAGACACGCACCCATGGCCAGCTGCTGCCCTGCACAGCTAATTGCAAGGTCTGGCCAGCCTGCGCCCAGTCCCACACACACTCCTTACCCGTTTTCTTCAGGAGAACATCGCCAGAATGCAAGAACCCACCTGAGCATATGACAGAAGCATCCCCGTGATAACAGTCAGAATGCACATACTCGTAGGGGCAAGCCCACAAATAGTCTTCATAGCCCGCACAGTTCACCTCCGTCATCAGGTATGGGTACCAGTTGCTCGAAGGGAAGTACTGCATCACACCAAGAGGCGAGCCGCACCCAAGCTGCCTGCACACAACCTGGGCATCTTGCATGTCCCACCGGTATCCACACACTTTCTCCCAGCCTCCGAAATAGAAGATTTCCACGTTCCCTGCACATCTGTTGGGCCCACCGCTCAGCTGCAGCAACAGCTCTTGGAGAGACACAAAGCCCTCGGTCAGGCGGGCAGAGCTCTGGTTGCAGGCAGGGCCATTTGATGGGAGAGCAAAGGCTCCCACGGCCCCGCCGGGCACAGCTGCCCCTGACACCCAGCGACATCCACCCACAGCACAGCTCAGGGCCGGCAGACCCTTCTCGGGCTCCAAGGCGGGGGGATGCGGGGGCTGGGGCAGCATCAGGCACATCCACCCGTGTGCCCAGGGCTACAGCAGAGGCCTTGGCAGACAGACTCACCATCAGCTATGACTGTGGAAGAGAACAAGAGAAGAGAACACATGGAGAGCAAGCGTATTAGGACAAACGCCTTGGGAGC
>NW_010244964.1:712-1669 GCF_000690775.1 Eurypyga helias | reverse complement strand
GGGGGTCTGGGCCAGGGGACCCCCGGGCGCACGGCTCTGCGACCCACCGTGGGTGCTGCCGCCTCCACCCCTGCGCCAGCCGCTGGCTGGGAGGGGGGTCTGCACCCTGCAATGCCCGCGTGGCCCTGCCACTGGCATACCCACATGCACACAGCCACGCACACGCGTGTGCACACATGTACGCGCACATGCGCACGCATACACACACGTGCATGCATGTGTGTGCGTTCCTGGCACAGCACAGAGGGAGCACCCATTGTGAGCTCTGGGGATCTGGGTACCCAGGATGAGATCTGGGCACCCCAGGGTGCAGAGCCGAGCACCCTGCACCAGGGCTGGGCACCCCAGACCAGAGCTGAGCACCCCGGGGTGCAGGGCCGGTCACCCAGCATCAGGGACAAATAGGGGGTGGTGATTACAGTGGGAGAGTGTTAGCCCTTACTCTTCTTGATTTCCAGGCTCCATTTAGGCATCCCACTCAGTAGCACAGCAACACTGTCATGCCGACTGCATCCTATATATAGTGCAGTAGTGTGAAGGGTATGGCTCTGGTAGTTGACCATGTTTAAGAGATTTATCCCTCAAACACTCCAAGGTGCAGAGCTGGGCACCCAGCACCAGAGCTAGGCACTCCAAGGTGCAGAGCTGGGCACCCCAGAACAGGGTTGGACACCCAGCACCAGGGATGGGCACCCCAGGGTGCTGACCCAGCACCTCAGGGCCCCGGGCAGTGCCGGTGGGGCGTGGGGCCGAGGGGGTGAAGCGCTGCCCTCCTGTTCCAGGCAGTTTCCCGGTTCATTTTCTCCCCTGTTAGATTCCAGCTGGCAGGACGGCGCCTATAAATATACATAAGGGCTCATCTACATGCCGGTTTATTCGGGAGCGAATTCCACAGCTGCCTGGCAGACGGCTGGGTGCAGCGGGCGAGCGCCGTGCCCCAACCCAGCCCTGCCTCCG
>NW_010244964.1:0-689 GCF_000690775.1 Eurypyga helias | reverse complement strand
TGGGAATGGCTTTTCCCGCAGTTTGGACGATCTATTCCTGGAAAGCCCAGGCTGTTATTAGCAGAGCTATTTATAGCGCGGGAAACGGGTTATTAATACGATGATTTGCAGCTTGGCAACGGGTAATTGCCCCGGGTGGGGATGACACCCTGCATGTGCGAGGTGCCGCGTGGGGACAGGCTCAGCCCCAACCCGCGTCCACCCCCGGGAAACTCACCCCAAAGGCCCCGGGGAGGGCATCAGACTGTGCCTGGCAGGCGATGGGGTCCCACGGCAGAGCCGGGGGCTCGTGGCGACCAAGGGGGGGGAGTTTGGCTCTGCCGTGCCCTGGTGCTGGAGTCCAGCTCGTTTCGATCATGATGATTAGCTGAGTCACAGCTGGGGTGCTGCTAATTAAATGTATTTCTTAATTAACAAGATCACAGAGAAGGCCTGCCAGCCCAGCGTGGCTTTTCCATCCCGGCTGCCAGAGGCAGCTGCGGACGCAGAGCCACGGCACGGCCTGAGGTGTGGCGAGCCCCTCGGTGCTCAGCTCTGCCCCCGCTCCCCCACCCCAGGAGCCCGTCGCCCCACAGCGAGAGGGTGAGGAGGGCTCATGCCCAGCATCATCCAGCCCCGGGTGAGATGAGCGGGGGTGGCCTTAGCCCCCGGCTGCGCAGCCCTGGGGTGCAGTGAGTGTGTCGGGGCTC
>NW_010244963.1:2022-8995 GCF_000690775.1 Eurypyga helias | reverse complement strand
GATTCTGTGATTCTGTGATTCTATCTTCCTCATCAACCCCCATCCTTGTTGTCATACCTCCACCATTTTCTCAACCTCACAAACAACACATGCTGGAGTCCTTTTACAGCTACTTCGACTAAAGAGTTCTCTCTAGAACGTGGTTTCATAAGTCAGAGAAGAAAAAATTAGCCCAGACGTCTTGAGAATAAAACCAATAGTGGTTTCAGGTGAAGTTTTGGCTACTCTCCAACAAGGGAAGAAGCTGCCAGAGGGATTGACAGCAATTTGTAGGACCTTTTCTGAAGGTGATGAAGTCTGGAGCAGGGTGGGGGAGAATGAGATATAATAGGCATGTGGGTCTTGTCATAGGATCCCACCTATGCAATTTTAAGAGAACTGAAAGCTGAATTCTTCTTATTAATAGTCTCCACTTGCTATCAGTAACAGTAGCCCCAAAGGGTTGGTTTACTATCACAATCTCCACACAGCTGGGGAAAGGACAGCTTCCACGTGTCACAGCCTTTTCTACAGTGACAAAACTCTCTAGTTGCTGGCTAACATTGGTGCTCTGGGGGTCACGTTTGTCCAGATTTCCTACACCTTACGTTCTGCCGTCCTCCCAGGTTAGCGTGGCTGCTCTCACCCACCAACCCAGTACTGGCTGACCAGGTCTTCAAGCATTTCCACTGTCTGAAGTTACTCCAGAAATATATCAGGCTGCCTGATTTTACTTTCATCCTCCACCTCTACAGTGGTTATCAAGCTGAAGATTTTCCACTGCTTGGGAGGCTGTTTTGCCAGAGCACTTATCAACAGCACTCTGAAAACAAGCAACAACCTGAGAATTACGCTGTCTGGCTAGTGAAAAAGGGTGACAGAATGGAAGATGGAAAAAATTGAAATTGTACCCTCTGCTTCAACGCTCAAATTATCATAGGTTTTAGTTTATATCACAATCCATTGCAACAACGTCATTAATTCACTGAATTTGCTGGTGAAACACTTCAGCTGGCGACAGTTGCCCAGAACTCAATGAACGTACTGCAGGCAAGCTCTGCGCTACGTAGAGGCACCACTAGGCAAGGCAGGTACTGGAAGTCCTGTTACACAAAGCAGGGTAGAAACGCACACGCAGTGAGACATGAATTGAGGCTAGATGTTTTTTCCTGCAGGGAAAGTCTTGGTCTGGATGCACTTCAACTTGTTTCATACCAGCGTATTTTTTACTTTCTACATACCTTCATATTTTCAAGTTTATGTTCACATTCTGTTGGTGAAAGGCAAACAGAACATACATTTGTGTGGAAAACCAGACATGTTTCCTCTGTAAAAATGCCAGCAAATGTGGTAGTAAGTGTGCTAAGATGGAGAGATTTAAATATTCAAGTGGAACTTTATGATGGAGCTGATGTAGGCAATACCACCTGAAATTGCATTTCATATAGGTATGGTAAGAGCAGCAGCTTATAAACTGCACAGTAAGGAACAAACAAGTAATACCTTTCATTTAAAAGATTTGCAAATCCTGCCTAATGTACTTTTGTTTAATGAAATGCAAATACTCACTTACTAATAAATTAATTAAATTCTCCCTTTGAGAGTAACCGTCGACTGTTAACACCTCCAAGCAAATGCCTGAGTCATTTTGGGTCTGACTCTGCTGGTTCCTGCTACAGGCCCCCATCATGGGCTTTAAAAAAAGTCAAATTTGGGTAAAGGGGTAGGTAACAGAAACTTAACAGCTTCTTAACTTCTGTGAACTGGCTTTTATCTTCCATTGACATCCATAATAACAGGAGCCCTCCATATGGAAGAGGATGAAGATTTACTTCTGGCTGATGAAATGGCTATGAAAGCCCCCCCCTAGATGCTGGCTGTGCAGTTGAGCTGAGAGCTCAGTGTGCAGTTGAATGAGCTACGAGGTGCTGTTCAGGTCTAAGGCTACGATTAACCACCAGGCACTTCTGTCATTCTGCCTGCCTCTGACACTGACATTCCATTGCCTTGCACAAGTCTGGTATTCACCCAGGCTTACATTTCCTTTCTCTAGGGACTATGAAGCACTGATGAAGAGACCAAATAACAGCATAACTACAAGGGATACCTGCTGTATCCCAGGAGGCAGCTCAACGGGCAACAGAATCATGGAGTTTATTACTAGGAAAGCATAAGCTATCAGTCTTGGTTAGACTCTATAAACCGTCCATGAACGGAACTGACTGTGACATTTTGAGGCACCAGTCACTCACAAGTGCCCAACACAACCCCCTCCATTATTTACTTGCAAACCTTAAATTGTGGGGTTCAAGAATAAGCAAAATATATGTAAGGCAATTTTGAGAATAAAACCACGTAAGATTATAGCAGAGAGACAAACCAGTGTGCAAAATCTTCAAGTAATAAAGTGTTATAAACTCACTAAATACTAGGTGGTTGAAGTATTCTGGAGAATGAGAAATAATAGAGCTTTTAAGAACAGAATGAATGTAAGTGAAAACAAAAAAAGATATTTATACTTCTGTAGGAAAGTGAGAATTCTGTTTTCTTATAAAGTATGCAAACATTTTGGTGACTAAGAACCTGTCAACCTTCACATTATATGGATGGATGTCTTATACGTATGTCCCTTGCCAAACATTTTAGAAGTTGATAACTATGTGCTAATTCCTAAGCTCTAACAGGACACAGGGAAGAGGTGCCTAAAAGAAGAGAGGCACACATGTACACAAACACTTTTTTTTTAAATGAAAGCTTAGATTCAACACATCTCAAAAAATACCCTCTCTCCTACTCTCAAACTTCCATCTTGATCTATGCAAAAAAAGCTGGGATCCTTTGAACGTGGGAAAAGGCTTAATCTGAACTGTGTTCTTCCAGTGTTTGTTTGGTAAAAGAAAGTTATCCTTCAGGAAAGTCTAAATATAGATACCCCCTGCTGCACACAGTTCACAGTCTAAGCAAGATAGGCACAGCCTGGGAACTTGGGATCTCAGAAGAGACAATAACCAAATCTCTTTAAAGTCATTCTGTTGGATTACTGACTTGCTTCACAAAGGCACCACGGAAGGAAAGATAATTAGTGGGGGAAAAATAAAGGCAAGTATCATCGCACCCTCCTCTTGTGAGGATGGAGCTGTCACTCCCTCAGGTGCTCAGATGTTTCTCTTGGAGTATGTATAAGGAAGGAAGGAGGGACAGTGCATATCTCTAATGGCAGACCCTCAGAGAGGTTTGTTGTTTTGGGTTTGGTTTTTTTTTAAACTTTTGTTTGTCTGCTGATGGTTGAAAAGAAACTCTTTTAGGCCATCTGACAAAAGTCAGCATTTTTTCCCTGCAGATCCCTGGTTGTTAATCTGTTTTTCTTTCTAACATGGGTGATTTTTCAGTCAACTTGTTTACATGAACAAATGTGTCAGCAGCCGCGAATTAAGCATGGAAATTCAGTAACTGTTCCTTTCTGGCACTGTAAGCAGACTTTAGCTGAAAGCAGACTTCTCAGAAATTTAATGGCAGGTTTGGAAGTAATTTTTGGATGTATGTTATTCGTGAAGATTGAGTTAAAATCAATAAACTGTAATGAATAATGCTTTTGCTGAAACGCAGTTTATAACTGAAAACTGTTTTGACCAGAATTCTGCAGGACAGCTCTTTCCTTCTAGATCAGTACACCACGGGGTCATACTGCTGGAGGTGAGATCAATACCTCCAGTGCTGCTGCATAAACTGTGTTTGTCCTCTATTTAAATAAATGCATGCAGAGAAATATTCAGTCACCAGCCATCTCTGCTGGTACACTTTCAGAATGTTTTGTCAGTTCTTGCTAAACTTTGAAGCCACTTCGTAACTGGCTGAAAACTGAAGGTAAAAGCAAAGATGTTATCTCTTTCCTGTCAGAATTGTTGACCGCAGACAATGTAGACATGAAGTTTATATTCAGTGGCAACTAATGAACAAGAAGCATCACTGTAATGAAGTCCAAAAGCTCAGTTTAAAATGCCAAGGCCTTTCTTCACAAGACACTTCTTCAGAGGCACTGTGACAAAGGGTAATAGTGTGTAATTCTACCTTTGGCAGATGCTTACTGTGGATGTTGGGGAGAATGAGATAACTATTCCATTTGTAAATATCAAAAAGTTTGTTGGCAAGATGGCAAATGTTTCTAGAACCAAGAACAAAGTATGGCTGGTATTCAGAGAACCTAGATAACATGATTGCCTGAAGCTTAACTCAGATGTGGCTGCTGCTAAGAAACAAAGGCTAGAGCAGAATTTCAGGAACAGAGAGGTAAAGATCAAGGTATTCTAAGGTCCCAACTTTTCAAAGTATAGGAAGCAAGTCAAAGGAGGAAAATATCACCATGGATTACACACAGCTCACTGAATGCCTCCACTTCATGTGGCCAACATAGCCCCAAAAAAGCATATGTAGTATTTGAATTAAAAATTAGAAGAAATAAAATATAAAAACTGCCAACATATAAAAAAGTGTCTTACATGCTCCCAAAATACTGAATGTGCTGCCCCCCATAAGAAAGCAGATGTTTCCAGCAGAGAACTTCAAAGAAAGAAAACAGTAAATGCAAAAAAAACACCTAAGGAAGAAAGGGAATCAGAAGACTGTAGCCTTCCTTTCAGAAGAAACAAGAGTTACAAAATAAGGATTCATAAAACATGAAGTAAAGCATATGAAATTGAAGCTTGGGGAAACTAATGTTTCTGATTCACAGCCAATGACAATATAAGAAAGTGATCAAAACAAGTTATCACACCACAGCAGGATACTGTGAAATTCCCTGCAACTGCCTGTAATAAGTACAACCCCTACAAGCTGCAAAAACACTGGGCATTCATTCATTCATTCACTGATAAAAATTCACATGAGCACGATAAATATTGTTCTGAAAACAAACATCTAAAAGCATTCTTTGTGACCAGTAGGCCTTCTCAGGTTTTTGGGTGCATTGCTTAAGATTCACTGGAAAACCTTTCCCTTCTGTATTTCTATATAAACACAGTCCTAACTCTGCTTGTAACACACAGGGCAGTTTGCCCCTCTGGAGCTGAGGGCAGGTGCCACACAAGGCTTGGGTGCCCACGTGTGCTTTCTTTCTCCAAAGCAGTGGTTTTTCTGTGGCAGGGCTCTTTTGAGTACAAGGAGGAGGTGGGAGCCCATCAAGGTCTTTCTGCCAGTTATTCTCCTTCTCCGTAAGCCAGCAAGTGACCATTTTTAAGGACATCTGTGCTTCGTCCCTCACTCCTCAAAAGCTTAGCCCTGCCTTAAAAGTAGTCTAGCCCTCTTGGCTTAAGGTTAGGTATGATCTTCATCTGACTGGTACACGATGCTCATGCCCTCTTCTCCTCCTGTATGCCAGTTTTCTCCTTAGAATCCCAACACATACAGACTCTGTAGGGATCCCAGATCTCTAACCAAGAGTTTGTCTTAGAGTTAGGATTAAGAAGGAAGAAATCCAGGAATGTGGTGTTCTTGAATCACAAACCAGTGTCCTGCAAAGTGGAAAGCAGATGCCTTCTTGAGAGAAATGCTTCTGCAATTAGATCCTCACTTCTCGGTTACTTGTCAGTAATGAGAACCTGCCTAAGACGACGTTAAATCTTTATCCACCCAAAGAATGCACGGTGCGTTCTGTCCTTCAGCCCCGCCTTCCATTTGGAAGCCCAACTAATTTTTGTTGGTAATTATCTCAGCTCTCCTACCTTTGCTCTTCTTTTTTAGCCAACATCTAACTCTAGTGAAGACCTCAGTTTAATACTGTTAAGAATAATTTGTTCAATGCAATGATTACAACTAACTCTTCTGTTTCCTATCATCAGCCCTCCTTTGTCCTATGTATTCAGGACCCTGAGTGCACTAATAGGCCTCAACAGCCCCGACAAGCGTCAAGTGTCCCCCCCTCTCCCCCTCCCCCACCCCCCCATGGGCTCAAGACCCCGATTTAAGCTCCTATGCTGTTCGAGTGCGGGTCTCCAGCTCAGTGGTGACTGTGCCTAGCCATGTTCATCTGGATCTGGACTTAGAGAGGCTGACTTCCTAGCCTGACCTCAGTCTTTCCTGATCAGTACAGACCTGCCTGGAAATCCCTGGACTATGTCTGACCCTAGCCTGTGGGCTGCCTTCCCAGCTTGACCTTGGGCCTGCGTGGTTGCTTGCCTGATGGGCTGGACTCTTGGCTGATGGTGGCGTGCCCTGCTCACTTTGCTCAGGTACTGTGGGACTGGGTGCTGGCAGCGAGGCCCTGCCCTGTCACCCCTCTTATTACGCTTGGCTGCTGCCCTTTGTGGAGCAGCCAGCCCCCACTGCTCCCGGTGCTTTCATGTTTTACCTTCAAAATACACCCACTATTTCTATACTTAGTTTCACAATCCCACCAATAACCCACATATCAAAACAAAGCGAAACATTCCTTGGTTTTTTAACACTACAAAATCCCATGATCAACACTCGAATTCTAGGTTTGAACGTTAAATGTTAATTCCTTTTCATTCAACAGACTTCTGCTTGAAACCTGAAATTACCCTTTTGAGTCTCACCAGGTGTATGTCAATATGGAGGGTTGCTGCCCCCTTATTGTTACCAGCCCTGATGACTGGAATTTAGCTTCAAGCCCCTCTAAACCTGAGAACAGTTGCTTCTTGTTCCATTAATTTTGGTATTGTTTTTCCCTCTCAAAGGCTGCTACTACAGAACTCAAACAAACCCTCAGCTGAGCTGTTCACTGTGTCCCTTCCTGCACTGTGCCAAAGATTAAGCGTAACACTGAATTTATGCAAATTGAGAGCTAGCCCAAAGATTTTCAAATCACTCTGCCTTAGCTTTCAAAGGCAGCTTCTATTTGCTGTAACAAATTCACAACTGTTTTAGATCTTTCTCTTCATGTCCATAATCTCAGGTCTACGGTTAACACAGAAGAAAAGACCCTTAAGCCAAGAAGGTTAAATCCTAATCCATCCTCCCTTTCCAACTCCAACCCTTC
>NW_010244963.1:0-1996 GCF_000690775.1 Eurypyga helias | reverse complement strand
CACATTCCACTCCTTCTTCCTCAGAATCTTAAGTGTAACTGTGGGCTTCACACTTCGCACCACCAAACCACGTATCCACACAGTCACATACTCATTCTGACCGAAACCCTTCTCTTTGACATCTAGGTTGGTACTTCAAAGGAAACAGCCTCTATGCAGTAACTATGCCATCCCACTAACCCCAGTGTAAGAAAATGCAATAAAGCCTTACTTGAGTAGGTTTGTCAACTATGCAGGAGCTCTGCTTACTTCTAGATGAACTGGGACCTCCCCACCAGTAAGGAGGGAAAGAATAGCATTTAGTCCAGAGCAGTGTTGCAGGGATAATTAGCTGTATATCACAAAATCATAGAATGGTTTGGGTTGGAAGGGACCTTACAGACCATCCAGTTCCAACCCCCCTGCCATGGGCAGGGACACCTTCCACTAGACCAGGTTGCTCAAAGCCTCATCCAGCCTGGCCTTGAACACTTCCAGGGATGGGGCATCCACAGCTTCTCTGGGCAACCTGTTCCAGTGCCTCACCACCCTCTCCGGGAAGAACTTCTTCCTGATATCCAATCTAAACCTCCCCACTTTCAATTTAAACCCGTTACCCCTTGTCCTGTCACTACAGTCCCTTGTAAAAAGTCCCCCCCAGCTTCCTTGTAGCCCCTTCAGATACTGGAAGGTGCTATAAGGTCTCCCCGGAGCCTTCTCTTCTCCAGGCTGAACAAGCCCACCTCTCTCAGCCTGTCCCCATAGCAGACGTGCTCCTGCCCTCTGATCATCTTCGTTATATGTTATATAGTTACTCCTACTTCCATCTTTCATCAGAACTGCACTAACAGTTATTTAAACTTCATGAAAGATGATGAAATCCTCCTTCAACCGAAGTCAAGTGCGAAAGCTCTTCAGAAATGGGAGTCGGGGTTTCACTTGGCCTGTAACAGGTTGGCTTGGCCTGTGGAGTTGAGCACCATCTAGTGTCCTCACAGCGGCCGAGGACATACGCTGCTTTGAGCTTTTAGTTGAACCAGCACCAAGGCGGGGGGGGGGGGGGGAGTAAAATTAAAAAAGGAAAAAAAAAAAGCACGGTGGTTGAAAGTGAAGTTGCTGTGCGATGGAATTTATTTCTGACTGTTGTGGGCTCTCAACAGTGTCGTTTTTCTCCACTGACATGTGGAGCACCGTCCATTTAGTCATCAGCTGTCTTAAATATAATCCAGAACACTCATTTCTAACACTTTTCATGGAAACACCAAGCGTAGCAGGATAAGCCACCATAAATTTAATTTTGCAGCAGCTTTCATACCCTGCCTCACAAGCAAGTACTACATCCCCCAAGACAAACGGCAGAAAACCCGACATGTATTTATTTACACCCAGACAAAACCCAGCATTGCTTTAGCATCTTTCAGTTTTTGACATCCCTGCTGAAATTCTCTTTTAGCCTTGTTTTTAATTATAGTGGGATGTGTGTGAATTGTGGCCACCACTGCTCCTCGATTGGAGGACAGCATTCAGCGCATTCTGCCCGTGAGTCAGGCATTCCCAACACTAATGGAGAGCAATGCTCCAGGTTTTGACAAGTCAAGTGGATCTGAAACCCATTTCGCCCAGTTGTTTGTTTGTGAAGCAATTCAGAAGGAAGTTTCAACAGCTCCCAGCAGCAGAATGTCTTCAGTAAAGACTTTCTCCCAGTGACGTATTTCCTAATAATCTAATGGCATATTTCTGGATGTCAGTATGATATGTTTATGTATAAACATTAACTCTTAAGTTCGTGTCTGTCAGTTGCTGCAGACTGTTCCACAACGTAACTCTACAGCGTGACTCCCCTCAACGCATCACCCCCGGGTAACACAGCCAACTGTAAGAACTCAGCAGTTCTGGTGTGTGGCCTCCTCGAGTGCCTGCGCGGTTCAAGCTATCGCAGTGGCCCAGGCGGGGCGGGGAGAGGCGAGCGCTGCCCCACGCCGCTGGGGCACGGGCCTGTCGGCTGAGGCGTGCGGGA
>NW_010244962.1:0-219 GCF_000690775.1 Eurypyga helias | reverse complement strand
AGATCGAGTAGCTCTCCTTGCGGCTTTTACGCCGTTTTTTATCACCCTTCTTCTGCGTCTTGGTGACGGCTTTCTTGGAGCCCTTCTTGGGCGCGGGGGCGGACTTGGCCGGCTCAGGCATCGCAGCAAACCCACGTCTAACGCCCACCCACACGCAACGCTCACAAAGCAGTAGATAGCTTCGCTTTCCGCCGGAGCCCTCTTTATAGCGCGGGTATG
>NW_010244961.1:0-411 GCF_000690775.1 Eurypyga helias | reverse complement strand
GCCCTTCTCTGGACACTCCAGCACCCCAACATCTGTCTTGTAGCGAGGGGCCCAGAGCATGGGCCAACACCTGCCAAGCACCTTCCCCAGCCACGTGCCAGCCGCCACCACATTAGCTGGGTCTCCGTCCCAGCCCGTGCTCCACATCTGCCCCGAGCCCAGCTGTGCTCTGCAGAAACAGCGGGGTGGGATGGAGGAGTCTCCCATGCGTGCTGTCCCGAAGCCGCCCAGCTCAGTTCCACCCAGGATTTGCACCTACGCCGCTTTACAAAGTTCTACCTCTGCGCCTGCAAAAAGCCTCCAGATTAAGAGAGAAACAGCAGAGATGACAACACGCGTTTCCTTAGGGCTGTCCTAACTGCGCGTTTTACACACGCTGAAGGAAGGGCAGTCCAGCCTGGCCCCCAGCAA
>NW_010244960.1:0-3644 GCF_000690775.1 Eurypyga helias | reverse complement strand
CATTGCAGCAACCCCAGCCCTTCCCCGGGTGGAATCACGCCTCCTTCCCCACCCAGGTACCGGGGAACCCCACTCGCACCCCACACCCACCCATGACCCAGCGATGCCCACCCGCCCCTCGCAGAGGACCAGCACCGGGATGGATGGGGATGGGGATCCCGGGCTCCCCGCGGGCTGGAGCAGCCGAGAATGACGCTGAAATAATAATAAAGATAGTAAAATAATGTAACGATAATATTAGGATATATAATAAAATAGTACAATACGATGATAAATAATAATGTGGTTTTAATAACAGTTAATGCTAATTGCTGCAAGAGGAAGGTTCGAGCTGGGAAAAGGTTCTGCAAGTAACCGGCGTGTCCCAGGCGGAATCTCGGGCATCGGGGAAGGCTGTGACGGCTGCAGAGGAGGGTCCCAGGCAAAACCCGTCTGCCCCTTACCGGAGCTTCCCCAGGTTTCTCCTCCAGCGTCGGATGCGCGAGCGAATGCTCAGTCCCGGGGAGACGTCTCCCATTTTAAGGGGAAAGTTAAAGCCGTTTCTCTGCCTCTGTGGGAATGAAATTCAGCTCAGGGGAAGACGCAGGTGCCACGTATTACACTAAAAAACAAGCGGAGTCTTGGGGAGCCAAGCAGTACATTAATTCCTGTTGTTTCCTGCAAACCAATTTTTCACCAAACAATTCGGAAAAAAGTCAAAACCTTTCAGTTTCACCATCCAAAGCGATGCCTCATTTCCCCCTTTATTGCCATTTTTACGCCAGGCACCTGCTCTGGCGCTGGCAGCCGTGGGAGGGAAATGCTCCCTTCGGATCTGACAAAGAGAAATGCCTCATCCTGCTCCAACCCCAGCAACTCCGAGCTTCCTCGGCTTTTTATTGTCCCCAGGTAACACCTTGCTTGTGCCCAAATTTGCCATGGGGATGCCCAGATTTCCGGGCACCGCCAGCTTTTCTGGGATGTGATGGGCAGCGTCGGGATGCAGCGCAGGGAGGGAGGTGGGATGCTTGCGCTGATTTTCCTCCTTTCCCCGTATCCAGGGATGCTCGGCTGGAAAGAGATAACGTCATCCGACGTAAGGAAGGCGGAGGACCCCCGGGGTCGCCCCCGCATCCAACGCCTCCAACATCTCCCTTTTGTTTTTCTGCCACCGGCTCTTGTTCCTAAAGAGCATCCTATGTAAATGGTGCGAAACCATGGAAACCAGCCATTAATATCAGCATCCTGCCAGCCAGGTCTCGAGCTGCGCCAGGCAGCGAGGGCACCCTCCCTTTCCCCAGGGAACCTTTAAACCCCAGGTGCTTACCGGGATGGTGGAAAAAGCCTTTTTGGCAGGATAACACTGAGCCAGGCCCAAGGTTGCAGAGGATGTTTTTTGTCTCCCCCCACCCCATCCCTAAGCCTCTTCCACCTCCCAACACCAACTGCCCATCCTCACAACTCCTGGAGCTGAGGATTTACGGAGAAGCCTTTCAAAGGGGTAAAGCCATGGGGAGAAGGGTGGGAGGAGGATGGGTTGTTACTCGCGAGGACGTGCTCCTCGATGCTTTTTCCTCGTCGAGGGGAAACACACGCTTCTGCCTGCATCCAGCCAAGCCGCGTGGGATTCTCCTGTCCCCTCGCCTTACCCACCGCAGGGAGACAGGGAGCCCTGCAGCCTGCAGCACTCACGCACGCTTGGAAAGCCCCCAGATCGCTTAAATTACTATTTACAGCCCCCCTGGCAGGGAGATACCTTCTCCCCAAAGCCTTCCCAGCTTTGATGAGTGACGGAGAGGGGCAGGAAAGGAGCCGGGGTGATTTAGGAAGAGGTGCAGCGCCATGCTGTAAGATCAAAATGTTTATTAATGATAAAAAAAAAAGCAGCAGTACATACATAACACTTTTTTTCCCTTTTTCTTTTTTTCTTGGGAAAAGCTGAAAAAGCACCTGGAGAACCCCAAATGAAGGCAGAGGCGGTGGTGGCCGGAGGTATTGGTCATCAGACGGGAACATCCTCATGGATGCGGACCCGGAGGGGACAGATGCGGAGCGCCTCGGGCAGCGCGCCCACCCCCGTGCCCCCCACGTAGAAATAGGGGAAGACGATGCTGCCGAACTTCTCATGGAAGGTGTAGATGTGGGTCTTGCGGTCGGCGTCGTAGAAGGAGAGTTCCCCTTCGTCGCAGTCCAGCTCTACCCGGATCCGTTTCACGTCTCCCAGCGCCGCTTCCGAACGCGCCGCGTTGGATGCTCGGCACGTCTCGCCGTCCTTCCCGGGCAGGCGGTAGATGTACCAGAAACCGGACCGAGCATCGTGGTGGAAGGTCCAGTGGGTACCACCGCATGGCCGGGCCACCCCCACCCTCCAGTTCGTGATGCTGCCCAGGTCCACCTCCCAGGTGTGGAAGCCAGTGGAGAAGCCGTGGGAGCCCAGGATGCAGGGGGCAGAGGTGAAGCGCTCGGGATTCTCCACCAGCAGCTTGTAGCCCCCTTTGGTGACGCTGGAGAGGTCTTCGGACACCGAGAGCCAGCCAGCCGCAGAGTTGGGGTCGAAGCTGTGCTGAAGGGGACTGCGGCGGGGACACGCGTGTCAGGAGCCCGGCTTGCTGCAGGGATGAGCTTACGGGGGAAGCACAGCCCTGCAGGCATCCATCCTTCCATCCTTTCCTAACCCAGCTCACCATGGAGAAATGCACCCTCCAAGGCTTCCTTTTTGGGGTGCAAAGTGCCCCAGAGCACCCTTTATGCTCCAACCCCCTTCCCCAGGGCCATCACCTGTGGGCATGGCTGCTCCGTGCTCCTCTCCAACACCCACCACACCTGGGGCTGCCCCACACAAGCCCTGGGATAACCACCCTTCGGGGGGGGTACCCACGCATCCCCCCAGGCCCAGCACCTCACCAACGGTGATGATGTCCAGCATCTTCTTCCACACGTTGTACTGCAGCGAGCCCAGGTACTTGGCAACGTCGAGGAGCATCCCTGAGGGCACGGCCTCCGGCTCCTCGGCTGTGCAGGCGATCCTGGGGCAAGGGCAGGGGATGGAGACGGGTCAAGGATGGAGGAAGAGACCAGGCTGAGTCTCCTGGAAGCCTGTGTTTTGGCAGGGGCTTCCCCACCAGCACCCCACATCTCCCAAACCTTGCTCTCACCCCAGGAGGGTGGAGAACCGTGCCAGGAGGGTCCCAGCACCAAATCCCTGTGCCACCAGGGTTGTAAAGCTTATCCCGAGACCAGCAACGCTGCTTTGTGTCCGCATGTGCCCACCCCCCGCTGCCCCGAGGCACCCAAGGGTGCTGCCCGGCCCTGGGGACCCCCAGCACCTTCTTCTGCTGGAGCACCCAGACCCGGAGGGAACACACGGATAACTCGCCAGGCAGGAGATCCCGCTCAGCCCCAGGGAAGGGGAGAGGGGGCTCAGCCACCCCCAGCACCCCGTGTCACCGGGCAGAGGACACGGCGGGGGCCAGGACTTACCTGCGCTTGCGGTTCTTGTGGCTCTGAAAGAGAAGGAGACAGCGGGCATCAAACCTCAGCTTGTGAGGGGTCACGGGGGCTTGAGGACACTCAGAGAATCACCCGGTGACCCCCTCGCACCCCGGCAGAGGCTGGAGGATGCCACAGGGCAGCACCCCAGCAGGGCTTTACCATGAGGAAGGTGT
>NW_010244959.1:0-9971 GCF_000690775.1 Eurypyga helias | reverse complement strand
TTCCTGGCTGAACCCAGCACAAGTCAGTACAGTAATAAAACAAAGCAAACCAAAAAACAAAGCCCCCGACCCCCCAAGTTACGTATTTATGAGTTATTTCAAAATCCGAAGCGAAGACGCTTCCGTAGAAACGATTGCGAAAGCTCAATCACTCTTCCGGTTTCGCAGCGACGAGACGCGTAACCGTGGCGGGATGAAAGGACGCACGGTCTGCACCCGCTGACAAGAGCTGCCGAAGGAAAGCAGCCCCCGTCGACCAACGCGCGACCCGCGCGGCAGCGTCACACGAACAGCAGCCTCGACGTTCAACGCGCTGATCTGAATAAAGGTTTTCCCCTCCCGCTACCCACCCCCATTTCCAACATTTCTGACGTTGCACCTCGGTGAGGATTCACAGAAACGGGAACTTCAGCAGCACCGTTAGCAGACCCCAGCATGCGGCACCAGGAAACGGTGTCTTCCCCTCGGTCTGCTTCAAGACAACCTAATTCCATCCCTGAAAAATGTCTGGCAAGAGTCTGATTCCCCATCTCCTCAGGCTCGAGTGCCAACATGCTGCAGACGATGTGCCAGACAAAACACATCTCTATTCCACAGAAGGAAGAAGCACGGGGCTTTCCAAAGAACCGGGATCTGCTCATCCCTACTCACCATTTCCAAGCAATGGGGAAGCCCCAGTCGAGGGGGAAGCTGCCCCCAGGAGATCTGGGCAGGGGCGCGGGTTGTGCTTTTTGTTCCAATGTTTTCACTTGCGGAAATGAAACTGGGCTTGTTCAGCCTGGAGAAGAGGAGGCTCTGAGGAGACCTCATTGCAGCTTTCCAGTATCTGAAGGGGGCCTACAAGGGTACTGGGAGAGGACTTTTTACAAGGGCCTGTAGTGACAGGACAAGGGGTGATGGGTATAAATTGAAATCAGGGAGGTTTAGATTAGATGTCAGGAAGAAATTCTTCACAGAGAGGGTGGCGAGGCACTGGGACAGGTTGCCCAGAGATGTTGTGGATGGCCCATCCCTGGATGTCTTCAAGGCCAGGCTGGACGAGACTTTGAGCAACCTGGTCTAGTGGAAGGTGTCCCGGCCCATGGCAGGGGGTTGGAACTAGATGATATTTAAGGTCCCTTCCAACCCAAACCATTCTATGATTCTATGATTCTATAAATAAAGTTAGAACCAGGAAAAGGATGAAATCCCGGTTCTTTGTGGGATCCGTTATTTGATTCCCATATGACGTCAAGCAGCCCAGTAATTTTGTGGCTACCTTGATGGGAAAGTTGAAGCAGGATTCAATCGCAGCCTAAGGCAGGATCCTAGAATGGACAGGGGTCACCAGGCGCAGGGATTTCACCCACCTCAGCGTGGCCCACAGCCCCTACCAACGCCATCTGCAAACCCACCCAAACCATCCCCCTTCACAGGCAGACCGGAAGCACCCAACCACCAGCAAAGCCTTTTTCTCCCTGCCCGTGCCCCAGCGCACGGCACGCGACTCCGGTTACTCACCTCAGCGTCCCGCCGAGTTCAACAGCAAGATCCCCAGAGCCTCCGGTCCGAGCGATTCCCCAGGGACTGCAAGAGACATCCCTCCCTGCCCAGGAAAAGCTAAACACGGTCATTCAACTTCCCAGCGCAGCCCTCGCGTACGAGCTGCAGACGGCCAAAGAGGGGATGCTGGGGACTCGGAAGCCGCCTCATGGTGTCACAAGTTTTTCACATACTTGTTTGGCCTTATAATCAAATGAAAAATAGTGCTGTGTTGGGGTTGGGGGGTTTTTTAACACTGTTTTCTCGTACCAAGTGCTAAACACGGGTGTCAGGAGGATGGGGCCAGGCTCTTCCCAGTGGTGTCCAGTGACAGGACGAGGGGCAGTGGCCATAAACTGGAGCCCAGCAGGTTCAACCTGACCATGAGGAAACCCTTCTGCCCTGTGAGGGTGACAGAGCACTGAACAGGCTGCCCAGAGAGGGGGTGGAGTCTCCTTCCCTGGAGACTTTCCAAAGCCGCCTGGACTTGTTCCTGTGTGATCTGCTCTAGGGGATCCTGCTCTGGCGGGGAGGTTGGACTAGATGATCTCTAGAGGTCCCTTCCAACCCCCTCCACCCTGTGACTCTGTAAACTGGGCTACTGAAAAAAAAACCCCAATCTGCACGTCTCACATGTATTTCACGGGTCATTTTTCACAGCATCTGCTCAAGTGAAGAAGTTCTCCCACAACAGCCAAGCAAACATCTGGATGGATAGAGGAAGAGGACAGTGATTAATTCTCATTACAATCTCTAGTTTCTACAGAAATACAATGCAAGCTTAAATTTGGAGAGCATTGGTGCCAGCTCTGTGCTTGCTGGCAGAAGCTTCTACCATACAACTGGCTAAAAAGGAGAATGTCTCCACAGTTGTAGATCCACGCCCTGAAGAGAACAAAGATGTGAGAGACCTATGTTACCGGTCAGCAGGAGAGTACTAACTGACACCAAAACTCTCTGTTCTCAACACCTGACCATCTCCTGTGGCAATCAGGTAACTCAGCCCACAGTTCTGAGCAGTACTTGATTCCCACTTTGAGAATAAACAATTAGAAGAATGGACCAGTTGAAGAACAATCATGTTTTCTGCCTTCAGACTGGCAGGAAGACAATGAGAATGCTTCAAGAGTGAGATGAGCGCTCCCAGCAAAGTTCTGCTTACAGCAGTTGCAGGACCTTGGGGAAAAAAAAGGAGGGGAGAAAAAATGAAGTTTGAACATTAAGATTTACACCCTCAAAGACTTAAAATATATTTCTGCCTCATTCTCAAAGAAAAGTGAGACTATTAAGGACCAACCACTAAGGAATAAAAACAGCGGGCAACCAAGCAGACCTTGTCATATGACTGTCAGGCAATTAGGGTTAGTAAAAAGTAAAAGTGTAATTACAACAATTCTACTTTCCTCAATACTTAGCCGCTTTACAACGCTGCGCTACTGCAGGGCTGTTGCATATAAAGCTTTCTAAAACACAGTGCTGTCGTGGTTGAGCCGTGGCAGGCAGTTAAGCACCACCAGTCGCTCTACCACTCCACCCCCCCCCACTCCCAGTGAGGAAGGGTCGGAGGAAGACAAGGGAAGCTCGTGGAAGTTGAGATAAGAACTATTTAACGATAGAAATGAAACTGATGGAGTTGCTCACAATGCTATTGCTAATGAGTAATTAAAAGAACAGAGGAATAGAACCAATGATACAGGATCTCATCACCCGTGGGTGGACACAGCCAGGTTCCAGGCAAGGCAGAAAAATAAATCCAAAAACCTGGAGAAAGAAGAAAAAACAAAACGGAGAAAAAAACCCTCAATCCACCCGGGAGCCGAGAGCAGGAGAGGGAAAAACCTTTCAAACCCTACTCCTACATCAATCTGCTTGACAGAAGACCCTCTTTCTGTGCTGAGCACCCACCTCCAGGCCCGAACAAAGACCCCGGTGCGCTCAGTCGACCCTTACCCACCTTCCAGGACCCTCACCCACCTTCTGGGCCGTGCCAGATCAAACATCCCCCTCCCCAGGCCTGCCCTGCAGCGCCGCTGGTACCGGGGTGACACCAACCACTCCGCTTGGTGTGTCATGAGGTGAAACACACTGTTATAAACTGGTGCCTGGAACCAGGACAGCTGCTGTGGCCAGAATCAACAGGATGAGGTAGGCACAGCCACCTTCTCACTTCAAATGCAATTCACCTATAAAATTGATTTAAAAGGTCCGGAAGGAGGGACAAAATCGGGTCGCTGGGTAGTTCACAGTCTCGTTCCCAAATGAACATACCTCCATCTCCAACCCAAAGGGGTTTTCATCGACACCACGTTCCCCGTTCAAAGAAAAACTCTCCAGAACGCGGTACCGCGGACCGAAGACCGGCACGGGAGACACCGCGCTGCGGGCGCGGGCTCCAACGCGCGTCCCCACCCAGCTCTGAGCCAGCGCTCGCTCCGGCGCCCAGCAGTTCAGAACGCTGCGGGTCGCTTCCGACGTTCAGGGGTGCTGGGCTTACGCCTGCTGATGGTTCTGCAAATTTCATTTCCTTGCAGGTTTTAGTGTATGATTTGCAGATGCACGCCACGTTCACCGACAGGTTAGCAAGCACCAGTTCAGGGAGAGCGCCCTGCCTGGAGCGAGTGTTGACCGTTCCATCCCCTCTGGGACTGCCGAAGCTGCAGAAGTTCAAGAAAGATGCCAGTTTCACGCTCCATTTGAAAATTATTTTAATACTATAAAACTCATTTGTTCACATATTTTGTACAAAAGATGAGTCGTTTTCTCTTAATTACAGGAGAATCATTTCAACTTCGAGATTTCAGCTAAATAGGTCCAAAACAAAGACTGGGTTCTACTGGTTCTGGAGGGTCCCAACACAGCTCACCCAAGGTCTCTTTCCAGTTTGGCTCTCACGGTTATGGACCAGCTTGATGGAAAACACCCCACATCATTGACTCTTCGGAGGCTTGTAGTGAATTCGGCAGCGCTCGTTAAATACCTGAGACACCAGAACAGAAGAGCAAAAAGCCAATCAGCCCTCATCCAGGGGACGAGCAGAACTCCAGAGCTAGCTCAGGCAACTCTCTCCTCACGCAGCACCCACCTCAAGCCGCCCAGCCCTGCTGTACCAAGAAATGGTACTTACCAAGGCCTTTGTCTCCATTGCCCTTCTCTCCTGGCTTTAGTGAATCCAAAGTTTGCAGCCTGGTGCCGAGGGGCTGCACAGCACTACGTGTCCTCCCTCGGACAAGGCAAGCTTAGAACCCTGGTAGTCCGTTATCCTCAAAAATGATGACGCCCTTGGGGCTATTTTTTTAAACAGGGAGGGAAACGATCAGTGGGAGGCTCCTGACCAGCTGCGTTCTGCTAAGTTCAATCTGGCGTTCCAGTTTGGACACCGTACTCTTCCCTGAGCACATGCACTTTACGTCGTCGTGCCAGCTAAAAAGAGGCGCGCGGGCTCTTGGAAGCCACGTCGACGCTTCGGTTACCTGACGGCCGGTGCCCATGCTGCCAGCTCTCCTGTTGCAAAGGGCACGCTGCTCTCCGCTCTGGCGCCTTCTCGGAGTAAAATTTAGGACATCGAACCAGCCCGGAGCTCAGGCTGACTTAGCTGAGCTGCAGGCCCTGCCAAGCAGCCCGCTCACCCTAAGGAGGGCCAGCGAACGCCGCTATTTAAAGCCAGGCAGCTGGAATCAAAAGCGCGACACGCAGGCTCGCACCGAAGTTCCAGGTGCTCTTCACAGGCAGAGTCCGTATTTATTCGTTTGGCTCCAACCTTTGTCCAGCAGGTCCCGAAAAGTGGCAGGAGCACCGCCTAGCACTGAGGTGCTGGCGGCTATTAGTCTCCCCCTCTCCCTGCCCCCAGCGCCCCTGCAAGAGCACGCTTTGCCAAGCTGTCCGGAGACTGCTCAGATCCAAGCACCTTCAGGATGTCAAGTTCCGTGAACTCCCCCACTGGCCTCACGGGCAAAGCGAGCAGTCTGGGAATTCTGGGGAACTTACGCATCTCTCTATAAAAATAGGTTATTTTAAACCACACTTTCCTAGAATCTGCTGCAGCTGATCTCCTTATTCACAGCACAGAACCTGCGGCAACCTCAGCAAAAGTGAAGGTTGTAGCGTGCATTAGTTTTAGCACTGATTCTTAACAATTTCTGAGTAATTTTCAACTTATTCTCAGATTTAATTTACTTTAAGAACAGGAAGAAATTCTTCCCGGAGAGGGTGGTGAGGCACTGGGACAGGTTGCCCAGAGAAGCTGTGGATGCCCCATCCCTGGAAGTGTCCAAGGCCAGGCTGGATGAGGCTTGGAGCAACCTGGTCTAGTGGAAGGTGTCCCTGCCCATGGCAGGGGGGTTGGAACTGGATGGGCTTTAAGGTCCCTTCCAACCCAAACCATTCTGTGATTCTATGATAATACAACGCGCTCCAATGATAAATTCCAGCGTGGAGGTGCTGTACAGGGTGTACAAGTGCCTTGTTTTGGAAGTCAATCCTTGTTTGCTATCAGCCAAACAAAATGCCAGCGTATGCATTTCTACAAAGCAGCATCTTTCTGTCTGCTACTACTGCTATCACTACCCGGAGTTAAGGGGTTGAAAATAACTTCCCGTTTCCTAATCAGATTTTTCCAATCAGTTTTCTGTTGGAGAGGGTTAATGTAAACACGTGAGTGCACCTTCCAACTAAAGTCTGCAGCAGTACAAAAGAGCAGAGGCCTTCACCTGCAAACCAGTAACCACTTGTATGTAACCAAGGGAACTTGGTCCACACTGACTGGGTCCGATTCCTGCGATGACATATTCCACAGGCAGCTAAATGGGACATTTATGCCTATATTCAGATGGAGACAACAGCAGAGCTGGAGGTAAAACCCAGTAGTGCTTCCTCCTCAAGCCCCACTGCAAACACTAGCAGGCTAAGACACCCCTGCGCCATCCACACCTCACTATTTCTAAGCGATGCGTTCTCCACCTTCAGGGAAGACTGGATGTTTCTGTCACTAGCCAAAGCTGAGCGCAGCTGCAGGAAGTCACTGGCTTCGGTGCTTACTGTGGTGCCGACCCTGGGCTTCAGAATGGAGGTAGAGTGGGGCAGGCCTTCCCCTCCCCCCTTTTAAATAAAACGGACAGCAGAGCTGCCACGAAACGTTTGCCACTGGTGGCCTGCAGCACGGCCTTAAAGCTGTGCTGATGCTTAGTCAGAACCGAGCTGGCTTTAAGTTAAGAAAGCGTGGCTTTAAGTTAAGTTAATCATGCTTAAGAGCATGATTAGCTTTTTTCAGGCCGTACGGAGTACTGACAGCAAAGCATACCTGGAAAAATGTCTAGATGCTCATCTACTCAGTCTGCGCTGAGCTGTACCGTGGGGACTAGACCTTCCAGAACACGCAAGCTGCGTTGCATCTACGCCGATGCAACCTAGGGGACTAAAATCCTGAAGTAGAGACGAAAAAGGGAGCTGCAGCTTGCGCTAGCTATTTGGAAAAATCCTTTTTGCATTTAGAGAGGGGAAGAGGTTCTCCGTACGGTACTGAAAAGCTAAAACAAATGAGAAAAGGACGCTGGAGGCGACAGGTTGCAACGACAGAATACAGCCACCTCCACATCCAAGCTTGGTGTGAAGTTCACTTTGTAACAAGAGAGTGTCTGAGGCCATAAAACCTTGCCCCCTCTGAGAGCAACGGCAAGCCTGCCCTTCGCCCAGGGGAGCATCAGTCCGGGCCTGCAGA
This sequence comes from Eurypyga helias, assembly GCF_000690775.1. Taxonomy (NCBI): domain Eukaryota; kingdom Metazoa; phylum Chordata; class Aves; order Eurypygiformes; family Eurypygidae; genus Eurypyga; species Eurypyga helias. The sequence goes on along the minus strand of NW_010244959.1, from coordinate 2,737 downwards.
AGCTCCATCAAAAAAAAAGGGTCAACTTCTACAGCCCCACCCCCCTCTGGCCTCTGCTCAGAAGCACAGTCGGTACCAAACACGGCCGAATTCGAGAGACTCATCACGCTGACAGTGTTAGGGGGCCAGCAAAGCTTTTCGGACAGGCTGCCATGGAAAACCTACAAAGCCCTTAGCCACTGGGCAAGGCAGAGAAACGGATTGAGACGGGGTGCAGTCCACAGTCCTTCAACCCTGTAAAACCAGATGCTTGAACTTCCTTTGCAGTGCAACTGAAAAGCTTTGATCTCTGCATCCAGAACTGGGAAAAGAACTGACCTGAAACATCTCCCCCGGCACTGCCTGAGCCTGTTTCTAATCACCCTGCCTCGTAAGGCACCAGTCCCGCAGCTCCAGTACGGGCCTGTCTGCAGTTTGCAATCAGCCATCACTATTAAAATCAACACTGTTTTAAATGACTGAGTACCTTCCAGCTTCTGTCGTTTACCACTTCTTCAACATTCAGCTCCGACTGCATCAATTTCAACTGCGGAAAATAACAGACAAAGAGGTTACTGTCAAGCAGGCCTCCCTGCGGCCTTCAGTACCTACTACCATCGCAACTTCCCGGATCGCAACCCCGGCGCGAGGCGCACATCCCCGCCGACGGTGCAAACCGAAGGGCACGACGCGCAATCCCACCCCTTCCCGGCGTCTGGCCCTTCCCTTCAGCCAATACACGGGGCGGACTGAAGTCTACAGGGGCACGGTGAAGGCGAGCTCGCGACACAGGCCTGGCAACGGTGGCTCCCAGTTACTAATGCTCCATTCTTAAACACCACTCATCAAGATTTGCTAGCAATTAAGTGATTAACATTAACGGCTTCACAGAGAGAAATAACTAGGCCCAGTTCGAGCGCTCGGCACGGGGAATGCCAGCGCTGGGGGTAGCTCTGCAGCCTGGAGTTGCCATTCTTCCCCACGGGCATTATTATTAGAGTCATACAGGGAGCTGGCAGCAAAGCTAGGATGGAACACAGATCCGATTCTCAGCTTAGCATTAAAATCAGAGACATCCCCTCCGCTTCCTTTGCCGCCTACTCTCTGCGCTGACCAAAAAAGGGTCCACGAGAACAGACCGCAGATTGTGCCGGTGAACGTGTTCCGTGATGACAGCAGGACAGATGGGGTTTACACACAGATGCATGAGTTGTGGCAAGAACTTCCTTGAGCACTCACTCACCCCGTGAGAAGTGTCAGAGTCTCTTTGTCTTGCACTTTGTCTCACTGTTAGCAACTGCGAGGGGCAGGGAAGACCACTGTGTGCAGGTGACCTGCAGTAATTTTGGCCCTGAAGCAACAGCAGGAGGTTTAAGAACCACCTGCCATTTAGGATGTAGTTCTGTTGGAGTCTCTAACACAACAGCCTAAGGACCAGCGTTTATCCATTTTAAACACATGGATTCAGTGGGAGAGCTGGTGTGCAGGTACAAGCCGAGGCAGCAATCCCACCAAAACCATCCCAAGTAAGACGTCCAGACCCAACACAAGTAATACAGCTGTTGGATGAACTTTTACCTACTCCATAGGATCCCAAACTGAAATAACGACCCAGCATCCCCAGGGTGACAAATGACCAGGATCAGTCCCTATAAAACAACCACTCAGAAGATCTTCAGCAGTTCAACACGGCTATACAGGGGGGTTTGTTGTTGTTTTTAAAACATACTGTGACACTGAAACAAGCCTTACTAATTCACTTGATAAAGCTAATAATCATTAGGCTGTATGTTTTGGATTTCCAGAATTGATTTGGTTGGATATTTAACGACACTGCATTCAGATCAACTGAGACGGTAACAAATTAATACCATAATCAAATGGTGGCTTAACGTAAGTGGATTAAAAGAATTGGCTGGTAGGCTGACACAACTCCAAGTTTTCTTATTCAGTAACCCAGAAGTAGGAATTTTGGATAAAAGTCCTCTGATTTGTACCACTAGCAGGATGAGAGAAACACAAATAACCAGAGAAAACAGATCTATATTGCAGGCAAGTGAAGGGGAACTCGAAATGCGGGATCTTAACGCAGGATGTGTTCTGTCAAGGCAGCTCACCTGAGAAGTAGGAAACACACAACCCTCATGGAGAACAAAAAACAAAACCAAACAAACCCCAGGAGGGGCTACACCTCATAAAGTTCAAAGGCAAATTTGAGGTCATCTCAACAAAAGATTTCTGGGATGTTTCCAAATCACGGCTGGCTTTTAACATTTTACATGACTTGCAATTATTAAACATTATCACTGTCATCCTCCTAGTGGCCTCAGGTTTTGGGCTCAGTAACTCAATGATTTAAAGAATTGGCTCCACAAACAAAATCTGGAGGAAATACCCTTAGTTTTCCAAATATGGATGCTTGTTAGCAGCTCCTCAAGTGAGGCTTTAAGAATAAAACCACTCGCCTGCCACCTGGCTCTTTAACTCCGAGCTCACCACAGGGCACGTCTCTGAAAAGCACATGAACAAACAGTTCATGCACACTATACCTGGGAAAAATCCGATGCTTGAGCTCAAATCACCTCCTCAGGAAGCCCTTTAACTACAACTGCATCAGCATTCAACTGCTCTTGGAAACAGGGGCTACAACAGGCTCCTCTTGGAACTAGAGGCAACTGGATTTTGAGGAAGTTCACCACCACAAAAGCAAAATTTCAAGACCAATCTCTTCAAGTCAGTGACGTGGATGATGGCATCG
>NW_010244958.1:0-4879 GCF_000690775.1 Eurypyga helias | reverse complement strand
TTCTTAAAACAAACAAGCAAACAAACCTCACAGAAACCCAAATTAATTGATGTTGAACTGCAGTCGTGTAGTTTCAGCTAATGCTCCGTAGTTTCATAGAGAGAACTTTTGCATTTGGTCATTCATCTAAGAATGTAGAGCAGTGTTTTCATAAACATTAAGCTTAAATTTCAATGGCTAAGTCTAAAAATGTGTATCTTATTACATGTAATTCTATATTTCTCAGATTCAGCAAGAATCAGCTAACCTTGAAAAATCAAAGATGCAGCGTGATATTTTAGAATTAGAGAATAATATTCAAGGGGTAAGTGCTTTTTTAGCAAGTAAGCTTTTGATACTTCTACAGTAGGATAGACTTTTCAAGCAATTAATTTCGTTAGCTGTTTTCAACTTAAATTTATTTAAAAGCCAACTTGTGATAGCTTTCTACAACAACAATGTTTGGTTATTTTATTTTCTTTTTAAATTGCAGTTTGAGATGGAAAAGTGTGAACTAAAGACTACAGTCTCTATCCTGAAAGAAAGAATAAACTCTTTGGAAAATGAATTAAAATTGAAGTCCAGTAAACTTGCCCAGACATCTGATGATTCTTCTCAATTTAAAGCTGAGATTTGCTCTCTTCAGTAAGTCTAGTGCGAATGTGGTGGTCTTTGACAGATGCTAACGTAGTTTTGCTTGTTTTATGAGTGTATAGCAGAGTTGAGTTCTTAGGAAAGATCATAAAATATTTGCAAAATCCCTTGGTACTGCTTTTGTCTTATGGAAAAATAGATAAGAGTAAGGAAAGTGCTGTGGTGCTTTTCACAGCCAGCTCCTTCTGCACTTGTTTGATGGCCAGATACACTGTTAATTTTTATGGCAAATTGTGAATGCCAATTTTCTCCTTCTGGAATTGTTTCCTCCAACAACCATGTTCTCTGCTTTTGAATGTAGCAGAACAGAAAATTTCTAAAAGGACTTCCAAATGCTGTTCATTAAAAGGAAGACAGGTGCCTCCACATCTGCAGCAGTAAGACCAAATTGTGCCAGTTTTAGAGAGTTCTCAGTAATACTGAACACTGTAGGCTAAGCATTAGCCATTGGTACTCCACAGTTAAGTGTTTCATGGTGTGTCATTCTGTAGTGGCATGTTACTTGAGCTGTTTTTCTGGTGTCACTCCCTTTCCATGTGCTAATATCACACAAAAACTACCGTTTTGAGTGTTGAAATCTTACGATCCCTAGGCAGAGTCTGTGGGGACTTGACCAACTTGCTCAGAACTGGAGGACCACGTATACCCATCTGTTTTTAAGGCCTATTTAAACTTGCTGGCTCATGGCTGCAATCTTTTAAAGTTGTTTTAGAAAGGAGCTCCCACCAGGTATCTAAATGTGATGGAACACGAAGCAAGGCTTAGAGAAATTGGAAATAGAGTATTGAATGAATCTGGGCAGAAATTTGAAAATCTGGTATTTTGGTTTAGGTGGAAAGGAGAGCCTTTGATGTAAAGGATCAGTACAGGATAGGTAATGCTGTAGATGAGATCTTTTGGATGCTTGACAAGAGAAACCAGGGTCTGTGACTCACCCCCGCCCACCTGACCAGGCCAGTACTGTACAGCATGGTACAATAGCAAGGTGGAAAACCATGGGGAACTGAAGCCGAATGCTCCAAAACGCACAAAGAAGGCTGCTAGGAAAAAAAAAATTGTGGATTTGTTGGGAAGTGTGACATCATTCGTAAAAGTGAAATATGATAGAATCATGAAATGGTTTGGGCTGGAAGGGACCTTAAAGACCACCTAGTTACAACCCCCCGGACACGGGCAGGGACCCCTTCCACTAGACCAGGTTGCTCAAAGCCTCATCCAGCCTGGCCTTGAACACTCCCAGGGATGGGGTATCCACAGCTTCTCTGGGCAACCTGTTCCAGTGCCTCCCCACCCTCTGCGGGAAGAACTTCTTCCTGATATCTAATCTAAACCTCCCCGCTTTCGATTACATACAAATAAAGTGAAGAGTTAAAAGACCCAAGTAACAAGGGTTACATGATGAGGAGTAACAGAAGTCAGAGGAAGGGAATGTTTCAGATTCTCCTGGTGGTTCCTCTGTGGATCCATTGATCCATTGGGGTAATGGGTTTAAATTGGAAGTGGGGAGGTTTAGATTGGATATCAGGAAGAAGTTCTTCCCGCAGAGGGTGGTGAGGCACTGGGACAGGTTGTCCAGAGAAGCTGTGGATGCCCCATCCCTGGAAGTGTCCAAGGCCAGGCTGGATGAGGCTTGGAGCAACCTTGTCTAGTGGAAGGTGTCCCTGCCCATGGCAGGGGGGTTGGAACTGGATGATCTTTAAGGTCCCTTCCAACCCAAACCATTCTGTGATTTTGGAATGATGTTGAGGTGGACTTGCTGCAGGGTTCCAGAGCAACCAACTGGTGTTGGCCTCAGCAATCCATAATAGTTCTCTTTTCCCAGAGGGGGCGGCAGAGGACTGACTAATATGACACAACCCGGTGCTGCTGTTTGGTATGACACAACCCTGTCATGAGGTTATGCTGGAACAGCTCAAGCACTTCAAACAGCTTAAGAGCTGTAAGTTAATGACCCTGAATAGGTACCAAACGTCCTTCAACTGTATGCTGATTTTTCCAGGCTCTTAAATGACCAACTGCAGAGGTCTGTTGAAGATTTACAGCACCGATTGTCCCTCAAAAAGGATGAACTGCAGTCAGCTCAAGAGGAAATTGTAAAGCTTCAGGAGAAAATAGGTAATCACTAGTTATTTTTAAGTTTATTTCCTGCTTTTAAAATAGAAAGTACTTATTCTTTTATTTATAGATATGTTAAACCAGAGAAGCACTTCACAGGATGAAGCAGTCAATGTGCTTAGAAGTACTATTACTGTTTTGGACAAAGAAAAGGACAGTCTGCAAGAAACCGTAGATGAAAAAACAGAAAGAATTGCATGCTTAGATGACAACTTAGCTAACAAGGTATGTGCTGTAAACATACTACTTTTCAGTCCATCTGTGGATTTTTAAAGCTGTTACATTTTAGGGAGACATTTTGCCTTGATGACAAAGTCTGTGCAGAGCTCTAGACATCTAATAAACACTGTGTTTGTACCTTACCAATGAAAGATAAATTTTCCAAATCAATAGCATTTTAATTATGATTGTTAGTGTATTCCCTAAACACTCTAAAAAAATAAAGTAGTATTTTGGCATTTTGCACTTGGATGTGTTTATTGAGACATAAGGTTCTAGCTTGAGATAACAGAATCTATAGCTGATTTAGATAATTTTTAATAAGACAATCCTTTCTCCCTAAAGAAAAGCAGCTTGAAAGTTGAAATGTGCAATGATGCAATTAATTATTGGTGAAAGGTTAAAACAAAGGTTTAAATGAAAAGTTCTTTAACTTGAAGTATCCTGTTGTGTTGCATTATAATAATTCCTAAAGCAACATTGGCTTTTATTTTCGTAGGAAAAAGCAATTACTCATTTACGTCTAACCCTCTCTGAGCTGGAGTCATCATCAAAGTAAGTAAAGACTAGGATGCCTTCTTCAGTGGTTTTATTTTATCTAGTGGTTTTAAAGTGAAAGTAGATGCCTATTTTAGTTAGTTTGGTGAAATGGAGTTAATTCTGTTTAAGTCAGGTGAAGGAGTGTGCTGTGCTGAGAAAGATGTATGTAAGGTTTGACGAGGCTTCCCCTGCAATTATACCGCAGGCTGCTAAGATACTATGAAGACAGCCATTAACAACTGTTTGTTTATATCTGTTTTCCAAAATCAGTAAAGTTTCTTAATTCCCAGTTAAGTAGCTTTTCTTTATTCGAAGTACTCCACTAGGTATTATTAGATTGACCCAGGTAAAATTCAGAGCTGAACTCCTAATTATTGGCAAGCTAATTTTTCCACTTTAAGCTACCAGTACATTATTTGTTAAAATATATTTAGGTAGGTTTTAGCTGGGCTTCATCTGATCTTTGCTTCTTGCCACTTTTTAAGTGCAACTTTTAAAAATATAGCTTTTTAAAAGGAAATATTTAAACATCAGTATTTAAACAGCTGAAGACCAGTGTAACTGTATATTTTGTACATTGATGCATGACGTATCTGTTGCAAAAAAACGAATGCAAAAGTTTAAATCACACATGTTTATATTTCTTCTTTTTGGTTTAATCTCTTCCTTACTCTTTTCATTGTTGTCTTTCAAGTTTAAGCTATCTGTCTTCTTCCACTGACATTTTACATCCTTAGCTTATGTTTGTTTAGACTCATTTTGTCAGCCTTCAGAGAGGAAGAATTTGGCTTTTTGCATGGCCAAAATCCACGTCTGGTCATTTTCAGCAGTATGTGGTATAGTATGAGAAGAGACAACTTAAATAATGTATTTTCACTTTGTAGCCAGATGAAGGACATGCTGAGCAACAGAGACCGTGAGATCTCTAGCTTACATCGCCAGCTTGATATGTCCCATGCGGAGCTTGCAGAAACAGGAAGAGTGAAGGAAATGGCTCTGAAAGAAAACAGACGATTGCAAGATGACCTAGCCACAATGGCCAGAGAAAACCAGGTATGAAGGCAGTACGTGATACTCAAGTATTTAAATATTTATTGCTTGCTTACATATAGTGGTACATTCAAATCTCTATATTCTGTTTTGATTTGGTGTGTTTATTATTGGCATTTCTTGAACACTGGGATATTAAAAATGACTGGACAGAAATTGTAAAAGCAATTACTGTAGGTACTTGAGCATAGTTGATACAGTGGTGGAGAAATAGACAAAATTTCAGTTCAGTCAGCTTTTCCCAGATTAAAAAGAAACTTAAAATAAATCTTGGACATAATGTCATTATAGCATAAACAATTATGTTAATTGGTCATATCAC
>NW_010244957.1:0-5169 GCF_000690775.1 Eurypyga helias | reverse complement strand
TGGCGTGTGCGTCGGCAGCGGCAGTAAAGATAATGCAGCTGGAAGTTAGTTAATCACGCCTGAGTCAGAAAGGAATCCAGCTCGCTCCGCAGGAATAACAGGAGTAAAAAAAAAAAAAATAGGCAACGTTTATTTTAGACGCGGCTGTCAACAAACCGTTCGGCGGGGCGCAGGGCCTGCCAGTCGGGCGAGGAGGTACCCGCTTCCAGCCGCTGGACGGTGGGAGGAGGGCTGTGGCCTTTGCCTCTCTCCTGCTAGGCCTTAAGCCCACAAATGGCGGCCTCTTAACCCCTGTTTGGAAAACCTCATTCCTTAATTATTGTACCGATTAAGTCTTTATGGTATGAAATTGTATCAGCTTTCCTAATAGTATGAAATTGCACTAACTTTCTGAATATATATATATATAGTTCACATCATATACTGCATCGCCATGCTTCAGTAGGTGTGAATAGTTATGACCCAAGCACCCCGGCTCATGGCGAGGAGGAGGAGGAGGACTAACAGGTTTAAATTGAAAGCAGGGAGGTTTAGATTAGATATTGGGAAGAAGTTCTTCACAGAGAGGGTGGTGAGGCACTGGAACAGGTTGCCCAGAGAAGCTGTGGATGCCCCATCCCTGGAAGTGTTCAAGGCCAGGCTGGATGAGGCTTTGAGCAACCTGGTCTAGTGGAAGGTGTCCCTGCCCATGGCAGGGGGGTTGGATCTAGATGGTCTTTAAGGTCCCTCCCACCCCAAGCCATTCTGTGATTCTATGATCCCCACCCAGAAGGTAAGGTAACCTTTGTGTCTTGGAATCTCAGAACCATCCATGACTGATAAAGGAGACCGGCTCCCTAGCCCATCTGACACCTCTGTGAAACCCTCCCCTTACCCAGTAAGGAACTGTAACATGACCAACTCCAAGGGTGCCTAGTTGAATAAAGAAGCAGGTGGATGATGATCCTGCAGAACTAAAGTTGCTTTGCAAAACAATAACGTGTTGTGTGTGTAAGTTGTTCCGTGACTTACTTGTTTTGCAACGTTAGTGTTTCTAACAGTGGTTCTTTGGACCACGCACACTGGATTGACACTTGCACCACCCTTCTTGGCTCAAGGTTTCTAGCCAGAAGCTGGCCTCTGCATCACATCACTATTTCATTGTTCCCTTTCTTGACATTTTCACTTGGAATTAGAATGGGATTGAATGCCATTGCCATTTTATCCAAGTCAGCTGGGGACATGGTTGACAGCATAGATAACAGCAGTGGTGCAGCTAGGTCTGCTCTGCTGTATCAAGGACAAGCCACGGGATCTGGATGATTAAAATGTGGACTGGCTGCTTGAGTCACCCCCACCGCACCACTTTATTTTCTGCTTCCTGGGGCCCTGACAAGGAGTGGCAGCATCTTTGTTGGTTAATCCCGCTCCCCCAGCCATTAGGCTCTCTGGACGGGAAGTCCCCAGCAGCCCTTCTTGTTTTCCTGTGGAAGGAGAGAGCAGGTGAGTCCATCCCGACATGCCACTTTTCCCCACATGTCTTGGGATTGCTGCGTGACAGCCCTTCACCTCCGGTCGTCACTCCTGACGGGCAGCCAGGGGACACCAGCTCAGGTGGCAGTACCGAACGCGGCCGGCCAGCCCCTCCATTTGCTGCTGTGCTTGCGCCGTGCTGGGGTGGCTGCAGTCCTTTCCTCATCAACGCTCAGCAGGTACTACCAACCTACCGCTAAGTGAGGCTACTGCTTTATTTAGCGACGCGATCAATAGCCTCTTGGCATGCAGCCTCTAATTTTTCAAGACATCTATTTGCGAGGGAACAAAATTACCTCGCTGCTGTTCAAACTGACTCAGTGTGGCATCTCTTTCCTTCTTCCTGCATACAGAATTGCTTACTACTGGCGCCTGAACACACCCGCGTCGCTCTTCTCGGTGCCTATTTTGGGGGCCGTGTCCTTCCGCAGGTCTTCCTGCTTGAGAACATCGTCCATTTGTACATCTGGCCCCGTGTCTTGCTGAATGGCGGGATTCCAAGTAAAAACACAGACTCCAGCTTAATATATAAAGATTGATATGCTTTACTATATTTATCTTACAGTGACAACCCAAAAGAAAAGCAGAGTAATGATGCACCAGTTAAAAAGATAAGCAGAATAGTGATGCACCAGTTCATTACTGTATAGCAAGACAGTGATTAAGAAAAGTATGCATCATCAATTACCACCTCAAAACCATCATCTGGATTCACAGATCAGCTGGGAAGCCCCTCAGCAGCTGGCCCCTGGAGATTCTCAGAAATTGGGAAAGTCCTACACGGTGCATCCACCCATAGGTGAGGCTTCAGAAGTCAGCCCGAGGGTCTCCTGCTTTTATAGCAAGCAACAAACACCTTACATAAGTCTTTTTGGCACAAACCCTGTGAATGTGCAGACTGTTATGCTCCCATTATCAATCCCACCCGGAACGCTGGCCAGGTGCCCAGGATGAGACCAAGAATCAAGCCACATCCAGTCAGCACACAATATGATCTTGTCCAGATGTTTATGTTACCATTTGTAGAGGTGGGTAAGTATAGAAGCAGCAATCAATCATGAGCAGCAATCAACTGTTTTTACTACACCTTGGCATTACCCTGCGCTCATGTCTGCTGTTTCCCTATCTGAGCAACGAAGCCACTTTGATCCAGTTTCCTTTTGCAACATCGCCAAGAGTTCCTTGAGCCCGAGTGTTAATACTTTGCAGGAAAATGATCGCCTAAGAAACAGCAAGAAGCAGAGGGAAAGAAACCAAAGTGAAATTATTGATGGTTTCTACTGAAGAGGCTCGTGCTGCTCACTGAAATTATCGGTAGCATGCCCAGGTTATTCGTCCAAGGTCAGTGAACGTGACACAGGAGACTCCTGCCAAGACATTCGGTGGAACAGGTGCCCCGTGATGTGGTCGTGTAGTTTATGGCTTCTCGCTGAATGAACTCCAAGCGACTGATTGAGACAGCCACTAAGCAGGACAGGTTTTTCACAAAGGACCTGAAAGCTGACTGAAACCCAAAGTTGATTCGTAATTTTTATTAGAAGGAAAGCTGTGGCCACTGCCTGGGATTAAAATGTTGCCGGCTGCAGGAGACGAAGGACGTCCTCTTGCACTCACCAAAACCATGGTAAAACTTCTGCTGGCTTCATCATCTTAAAAAAGCCCCCCCCCCCCCCCCCCCCAAAATTAGCCACTGGCAGGTCGTTAGAGGTGCTCCCCGTTAGCACTATTGTTTTCCCTGTTAATAGTGTGCTTCCACTTAGGAGTGGCTCTCAAGCAACAGGCAGTTGCAGAAGTCCATCTGCTTTCCAAGGGGAGAATTACAGGTGCTTACTCCACTGAGTCACTGTTACACACTTCAAAGTTAACACCAGGTTTCCTTTAAGTCTGTAGCCAATTCAATTTCTTCCCGAGGCCCAGCTTTCCCAGGGTTTTCCCCAGGGTAGGATTTTGCTTGAAGTTTGAAGGGGAAAGGAGCAGATGAAACAACTTTGAAATGACAGCATTTACATATTTGGAGGGCATTTTTAATTCTTCTAACACATTTCTGTTCCAAGGTAGTTCAAAGTGTTAAACTCCGTTTTGTTTTGATGATCTTGTGGAGAAAGTCTGCCTTTTATTGTTTCAGAGTAAGTTAATTAGAAAAGGATGATAGGATATAATCAGTGCACAGGCACACACACGTACACGTATTACTGAAGTTGCAAAGTCAAAGACAGTATAATTAAGGCTGCATGTGCTTATTTAACTTACCTCCTTTGTGCATTAACCTGATACAATTTTAATTAATTGCGCACTATTTTCTCTACAGGATGGATGCCTCTTTCAGTGCACAGGAAAGAAGATACTCTGTTAACGGGCATCCAGCAATAATATTCCCACTGGTCACGGTGCAGTCCCCCATACCTTTTAATTTGTATTAGTCAGACCTTGCTGCAGTAGCAGAATTAGAAACTTCCTCACGTGCTTTTCTATAAAGTTCAGGGCACTGGAACAGCGCACAAATACACACACATTCACATTTTCAACAAGAGCATGAGTCAAAGGGAATAAAAGTATACCCTTTAGCAGCTGAGAGGTACAGATCAGTAAAATTCCAGAATGGTGACTAACTTGGAGCACTCGATGTAGTGCACGGAAGGTCTGAGTGTGATTTTTCAGATACGCAGATCATTTCCGCAGCACAGCTTCCTTCGGCTGAGCTGCAGCTGGACAGAGGGGCTGAGAGTTCAGTCAGAGTTTGGGCCTCAGCTCGAGCGCCCTGCAAATGAGAGCCATGCAATTAGCAATCCCCTTCCCAAGGCATCACTTCAACGCCTCACACTTTGGCACCAAGGAAACCCGCGGCAGACCACTGAACCCAGTCCTTCCAGCCTGGCTTCAACTGCTTTTCTCCTTCCCTCCTCACTGCCTTATCTATTATAAGCTTTACAGATTTCAAAAGGAAAGGTCACTGTATGATTATTACTACAAAATTCTTTGTCAATTCAATGAATTTGCCCCGCTGAAATCCTATTTTATGTATTTTTCTAAATTTTCATTTTTAACAGAAAGGTGCAGGGCAGTGCCAGTGATTTCAAAGGTTCTGGCTAAAATCTATTGATATAAACATAACGAGAGTATTTTTTCCCCCAGAAGACACATAATAAATTCCTTCAGACACTGTAAATTGCAGGCACTACGACAGTTTCTGGAGGTTCTCAGGCTTCCTTGCAACATCCCAACCAGGAAGATGGATCTTGCCCTTTCAGCGTGACACACGTGTATCGTGTACAAAAGATAATATTCTTAACTACATCCTGTATGGGCTGACTGGAAGACTAAAGAGCTTAATAATTGTCCAACAAATCATTAACACATTCTATGATGCAAAAGGAGCTAATTAAAGTGTACTACTAGATTCCCTTCTGATAGCTGCCACATGGAGCAAGCATCTTCTCACTCTGAGATAAGCACTGCTAAGGAAATCCCCTTCCCTAACCATTGTATCAATCAGTCTTTATAGCATGAAAAGTCTATTAACTTTCTTAATATAAGTATTAGTTCACGTTATACACTATAATGTAATGAGGTAGTGAAATTTTAGTGCAGACTGGTATGGTTCAGGCTGAAGCAAAACAAACTAAAAGAAGGAGAGCAGCCCTGAGGAGAGCGACTTGG
>NW_010244956.1:0-438 GCF_000690775.1 Eurypyga helias | reverse complement strand
GCATGAAAGATGTTCTGACCCTCTCTTTGCAGAAACAGTTCTTGAGCAAAGGCAGCAGATCAGTTGGAGTCACCCCACAGCTACCCCATTGGTTTCCCACATTCCATAAACTCTATGATCCATAACACAAAATTAATGAACACTACACAGCCCACCTCACTCTTAAAATGTGTCCCATGTGTCATCACAAGGTGGAAAAGAGCTAATTTGATCCAATCAAACACAGTCAAGACGAATTTCAAAATATAGGTTTACCATGACACCTTTGATGGAGCATTTTCCCCATGATGGTCATGATAAAAATAGGCATTCCTCATGCCTCATCCCACGTATAATCTTGAACCACACCCAGATTTCCTCTGGACTTCGTGTCAGTGCCATGTTTTCCACTTTCCAACTCAATCTTTTGCCTGACTTCAGGGAATTCATGCCCCAGCA
>NW_010244955.1:4298-4610 GCF_000690775.1 Eurypyga helias | reverse complement strand
AGCGGGAGGCACCTGGGGGTGCCCACCTCTTCCATGGGACTCGCTGTCCCCTGGGACCCGGCACTGCTGGGGGCCACCACCACCTGCGAGGGGGGACGGGGTCGGAGGGCGCTGCCCTGCTGTCCTGGCACTGCAGGGCGTGGGGAGACAACCTTGGGGACAGCTTTGGGACCCCTGTGAACATGAGGATACAGCACCCCCAGGGTCCCCACGTGCTCCAGCCCCCGACAGGACGATGCTGGGACAAGGGTGGCATCTCTCCGGACAGCAGAGCCACCCCTCAGCCCACGCCCAGGCAGGACGGGGATGCCT
>NW_010244955.1:1580-4201 GCF_000690775.1 Eurypyga helias | reverse complement strand
CCAGGACCTCCTGCTGCTCCATGCTGCAGTGGTTCTCCAGGGACAGGATCACTGGGTACTCTGAGGTCTGGGGAACAACGGGCACAGCTGGAGCTCAGCCCCGGGGGGGTCGGGGAGTTCTCACAAGGGATTTGCCTGGGCCTGAGCTCCAGGATGGAGCCCACCGTGTGTCCTTGTATCCCCCTGACACCTTCATACCTCTCCAATCCCACAGCATGCCCCATGTCCCATCCCACATCCCCTGGGCCCGTCTCACCCCTGCGCCCCCAGCAGACCATGCCTGCGGGAGCCCCTGGCATGGCACAGCGCAGCGCTGTTCTCCGGGAAGGGGCACAGCCACCCCCTCTCGCCCGCAGTGGGGTCAGACCTGCTGCAGCACCACTCCGACCCCCCAGAGACTCATCACTGCCCCAGATCCCAGCCTTGTCCCCCCTGCCCGCTGAGGGCCACCCCGGACAACCAGGGAAGGGTGCCCTACCTTGAAGGCGTACTTCCCCAGGGTGCTCACCACCTCCCGGAAAGGGATCTTGGAGGTGAAAGTGTGGCCGTGGTACACCATGGGCTCCCCGTTCGGCCCGTCCCAGCAATCCACCTCCAGGCACCGGCAGCCCCGTTTCAGAGCCCTGGGGGTGGGGGGTTACCCCTGGGACCTTGCTCCCAGCCAGGGCACCAGCCCCCTGCCCTCCCCTTTGCCTGTGGGGGTCACCCCGCAGGGACCAGGGGACAGCCCCGCAGGGGAAGATGCTGCTGCGTGCAGGGTGGGAAGAGCTGGTCTCGGTGTCCCCAAAAAGGACACCACATCCGGTAGCCACAGGGGTGCTGGGCTATGGAGGAGGCGAAGGAGCTTGTGGGTTTTCCCCACAGAGCAGCCTGGGGCATGGCATTGGAGCAGGAGGGAACGCAGCCGGGACAGGAGGGAGCAGTCCCTTTACCTGATGTAGCCCTCGATGCTGCTCTGGCCCCGGATCTGGTCCTCTATCAGGTAGGTGTTGTGGGAGGAGGAGATGAAGTAGTGGCATGGCTCATGTCCTGCCACAGCGCCCGGTGACGGGGGTTGAAGACGGAGCCCTCCGGGGAGCAGAGGTACATGAGGAACCCATCGGCACTCAGTGCATGTCGAGCACGGGCTGCAGGCAGAGGGGGAGGCTCAGCAGCAGCCGGGGATCCGCAGGGGACAGGATCGCGACAAACGCGGCTGCTGGTGGCTCCTGCCACCCCCAACCTTGGGAAGGTGGGCAGCAGACCCCAAAGCCAGAGCTTGCACCCCATGGCTGGTCAACCTTCTCCGTCAAAATGATCCAGGGATTGACCAAAAAAAGGAGGAACTGCACGCTCTGTGCCCATCTGCAGCAGGATGGGGCTGGGAATGCCCCTGCCATGGGGCTGTGGGTCTCGGCTCCCTCCTTCCCTCCATACGGAGCACAGCCCGTGTCTGGGCTGGCTCTCACCTGTCTCCGACGGCTCGTACTTGTCGATGAGCTCCATGGCCAGCTCCTCCGTGCCCTCGTCCTCCAGCTGCTCCTGCTGCAGGAAATCCACCAGCTCCAGCAGCGTCAGCTTCTTCCCATCCTCGGAGAATTCCTGGAAGAGGTTCAGCACCTCCTCGCGCTGCGTGAGGGCTTTGTAGAAGAGCACGAACTCCTCCCCTTCCAGCGTCCCCGACTCTGACTTGTCAGCAGCCTGAAAGGGAGCTCGCTCAGCACCCACCCGGGGCAGAAGAGGGTGCCCCCAGCTCCCTGTGGGGCCGTGAGGGGATGGCCCCAACCCCAGCGGAGAGCACAGAGACTCCAGGCCAACAGCAGTGGTAGGCATTGATCGGTGGGTGGGTGGACGGATGGATGGACGGACAGCAGAAAATGGGCACATCCTTCTGCAGGGGAGTGTTGTGCCACTTGTTCCAGCCCCCTCCCTAGCCCATTCCGGCCCTCAGGCATCGTGCTTACCTGGAAGAGTCGCATGGCATGATCCTCATTCATGTCCACGTTCATCATCTTGAGGAGGCGCTGCACTTCCTTGAAGTTCATGCGCCCATCCTTATTCTTGTCGGCTTTCTGGAACCAGTCACGGATCCACGTGCGGGAAACCCGGGCGGATGTTAAGGGAAAGGACCTTGGCTAGGAGAGATGGAGCTGGGGAGCATCACAGGGCTTCTTGTCCTTTTTCTGCGGGCTCTCCCTGCCCTGACACAGCCGGTGAGACCCAGAGCTAAGCCCACGCTGGGGCAAGGCAGGAGGTGGGGAAGGACTGGGCGTGGAGGGCAGAGTGGTGCCCGCAGGAAGGATATTGGTCTATCTTCTCCCTTTGGTCCATGCTGGTGGCCACCTCAATGAGCTGGCGCAGGCCCTGGACCCAGCACTGCGCCTCTTCTGCTGAGCCGGCAATGAGGTCCAGGTTACCCCGGCGGCCATAGAAGACGATGGTGAAGCAGCGCTCTGGGGGGAACTCCTCGGCCAGGCTTTGCAGCACCTCCGACTGGTGCCCTTCCCGCACCGTCTCCACATCACTGATGGAGACTGGGGCAGAGGGAGAGGAGGCCTGTCTGTGGGTGATCACGACCGCAGGGCAGGGGCCACTGCCCACAGGGATCTGTCCTTCCAGCCATCCCTCCCTCTTTCCTTCCC
>NW_010244955.1:256-1562 GCF_000690775.1 Eurypyga helias | reverse complement strand
TCCATCCATCCATCCATCCATCCATCCATCCATCCATCCATCCATCCATCCATCCATCCATCCATCCATCCATCCATCCATCCATCCATCCATCCATCCATCCATCCATCCATCCATCCACCCATCCATCCATCCGTCCGTCCACCCACCCACACCTCTGCCCATCCTTCCACTTGCTTCCTGGAGGAGTGTGGGTGAGCAGACCCTACACATGCACGCCGAGCCTCTCCTGAACGTCCCAGCACCCTTTGCAAGCACAGCTTCAAGAATCTCCATACATTCGCACCCCTGTTCACCCTGAACCCTACTGATGGCCTTGTGGGGAACACGCAGAGGCCGCTACTCACAGGCAGACTCCGTTTTGCCCGTCCTCTTGGACTGGTACCAGATGGTCATGCAGTCATCCTGCAGCTTGAAGTAACGCTGCTTCTTCCAGCTCTTGGACTTGACTTTGCGCATCAGCGTCCCCTGCTGCATCTGCTCCAGCTCGTCTGTGAGCTGGATGCCTAAGGGCAGCGTGGGCTGCATCACTGAGGGTGGGGGTATCCGGATGCACCCTGCCACCTTGCTCCTTCCCGTCTCCAGGACCCCACACGATCCCTCGGTTTGGGATGGAGGAGTGATGGACCCCAAACAAACTCCTTTTGCCACCAGAGCGGCACAAGGTAATTCCCCACCGACCCTTCCCACCCGCCCGCAGCGCTGCCAAGCCCAAATCCCTACAGCCGCGCTGCGATAGGGATGCTCCCGAGTGCGGCAAGGCGAGCTCAACCCACGGGCCAGATTTCCCCCCGGCGTAAATCCGGATGGCCCGGTGCCCTGCCCTGTCCCTCCCACCGCCCCGACACTCACGGGCGTTGCACATCAGCGATGCCATGGCTCTGCCTCCTCTGCGCTGGCAGCTGCTGGGGAGGGAAGAGAGAGGGCTGCTGGGGGGAGCAGGGCTGGACCCCCCCACTGCGCCCAGGTCCTGCCGAGGGGACCCCCAGTCGTGCCCACGCGTGTGCCCCAGCCCGTGTGCGAGTGCCCCTGCGCCTGTCTCCTGCTGGGTCTTTTTTTTATGACCCCCCGCCACGCTCATGAAATATTAAGTGGCCTTACCGGGAAGCCGGAGCTCGGAAGGTGTCGGAGGAAAACAAAAACTCCTGAGCGCGGACGCCCTGCAGCCCGGTGGGCGCCGGAGCCCTCTGCTCCCAGGGAAGAAGCAACCCCGGGAGCTGGGATAAACTGCCCTGGGGGTACCCAAGAACAGCCCCCACTGCCTGGGAAACGGCCCCCAACCAGAAAATTTGGAAGTAAGGGAAAG
>NW_010244955.1:0-212 GCF_000690775.1 Eurypyga helias | reverse complement strand
CCCCCAGCCCCTTCTCCCTGAGGGATACCGGCAACGCGGGGCCGCGATCGCGCCGGCAGCCGTGTGGGGAGCGCGCTGCGACAAGTGGGACTATAAATACAACTGGGCTGACAATAGGGCTGTGATTAGGCTGTTGAGGCTTTAATTAAACTCAGAAATCGCTGAACATGCCTGTCGCCCGGCTGTTGGAGCTGAGCCCTCAAGGAGCAGAT
>NW_010244954.1:0-3443 GCF_000690775.1 Eurypyga helias | reverse complement strand
TTCTATGATGACTATACATGTGGGAAGCTGGAAGCAGGTTTTCACTCATGAGCCACAAGCTGAATTTCCCTTCTAAAGGTTTGTGTAGAAAGCTTAAGATGGCTAAGTCTTAAAACCTCAGAAACTTACTGCACGTATGGATTGTTAAAAGTCTTTCTGGTGCCACAATTGGTTGTTGACACATGACGATAGAATCTGTTTCATGAGGCTCCCTAGGTATCTCTGGAAGACATGAATGTAGATGCTGCTGTGCTGCTTTGCAGTGGCTCACTATGTAATTTCTGCAGGGGTTGTGAATGCTTTTATGCTGCAGGAAAAGAAAATGAGGGCATTTAGCTCACAGAAGCCAGCAGGTGTCCCTGTGTGGAACTTCCTTATAGCTGTACCAATACAACTGTGTATTTTCAAATTGCGAGTAGACTGAATTCTAAAATGTAGTTGACGTTAACTGATGACAGACTAAAATTGTCAGTCACTTGATATTATTCCATTCAAACAGTGTGAAAACCAGTGAATACACTTTCACAACAGTTTAAAGAGATTTTTAATGATGATAAAGTAGTAAGACGATTCATTTTCATGTCTCATAAAGACCGTTGATGTGAAATAGTATGTGGTTACAGAAATAACCAGGTTGCATATTAATTCAAAATTACATATGGCTTTTAATCTCTTTTTCCTTAGTTCACTTGTAGAAATATTTGTTATAACTTCTCCAGGAATGTTTTGGGGATTTAAAATATTTTGGCATTGATATAACTTAGAATATTTTTTTTTTTAAGCCGAGGCAAACTGTTGTCCTTTTACAGCTGAGTTGTTAGCTTGCCTTTTTTTCTCACCGTTACATAGATGCTGACACCTCTCTCTGCTTTTCATGGTTTGGCTGTTTTTTCTGTTTGGTTGTTGTTGGGTTTTGGTTTGTTTGTTTGTTTTTTAATTTGTTCCATCCCCAAGAGGGGTAAGTTGCAGACTGAAGTTGATCCATAAATGCTACAGTAATTACATGACTGTTTGACCAGGCAAAGGAGCAGCACCTGTGGCCTGTTCCATCCAAGCTCAAATTTTTTTACTCTGGAGATCATTGTAGATGTTCCTGGCAAGTGTGTGTGTTTTCCTTTTTTGTTTAACAAATGAAACAACAAAGCGTGTTTGGAAAAACTCTGATTTTTCTCCCCTTCTCAGTCTCATTTTTCCATGGCTTGCATAAGTGGTTTGCTGCATTGATACATTTACAATTCTTTTCCACAAATTGACCTTTCTTGGAAGCTGCTCTGTTTTCATCACAGTTAGAAGTGATCTGTTAAATATGGCTACGTAAGCTCTTGAGAGAGCAGTTTGGACCTTGTAAATTTTCGTCTTTAGATATGTTGGAAAACATCAAAGAATCCGATGCCAGTGGATAGGAGAGTTACTTTTGTAATGGTGCTACATTTCAGCATCGATTAAGCACCAGCAGCAGCAGGTTTTGTACACCAGCCCCATCGATGTGAAGAGAATTACTAACAACTGGCACTATACTTTGTGAGATAACCTATTTTCTTTCAAACACGACACCCTGTGTTCAAACTGAAACTTACTGACGCTAATACAGGGTTGACGATAAGCGTGTCTGTGTGCTTTATGCCTCGCAAGTAAGTTGTGTTTGATTTTTATCACGTAGGTAAAAACGGATGACATAGCACGCATCTATCAGCCCAAGCGCTACGCATTATCTCCAAAGTCAACTGTTACGTTAGCTCACCTCCTTGCTGCTCGGGAAGATCTGTCGAAGATCATAAGAACAAGTAGTGGATCCACACGGGAAAACACAGTGTGTGCCATCAACAAGGTACACTTCTTCTTTCTGGGATGCAATAAAGGGACATGGGAGTTGGCAGCCCTATCAAAAGTAATTCTGGAATTATGAAAATATTAAGTAAAGAGTATTTTTTTTTTTGCAAGATCACTGGTGCTTTAAGAAAGGAAGGTTTGCAGCATTCCAGGAAACATTGCAGCAACTTGTTTGTTATCTTACTACACAGTCAGTCATGCAAGACGATGAAGCAGTCGTCTGGATGAGAAAGAACAGAGGTGGGGGGGTGTATGTGTGCATGTAAATAACCACTTGAGTTCGGTAGAACTGCACACCTCAAGTTAAGGATATGTGTAAGTCTTTCTGGTGTTGGTTCCTGGGCTACCCGTTGGCAGGGTTATGTTGTTCAGTTCGTAAACCAGTGTCTTTAGTTTGTCAATATATTAGAAGTCACAAAAGCTTCTATGGAAGAGTCATTTTGGTGCAAAGTAAAATTATTTGGTTTGGCCGCTAATAAATCAACATTGTACTGCTTTCTTGTGTATGGTAAAAGCTGAAGCTTGCGAGTAATGACATCAGTTTCACCGTTCAAATGATGACTGAGCCTGGTTTTATTAATCCTTTATTTACAGATCTTTCTAAAGCTTTATGCCTCATTTAGATACCCCTTAATATCTTTTGATCCCAAAGATGCTGAAATTTCTTAATTACTGTAGGATCTCAGAGAAAGGGTCTTTTTTTTTCTTGAGAGGACTTTAATTGGAGTGCCTGGGACTGATCAGAGCACGTTAATGTTCATCACAGAGTTTAGGAAATACAAAAGCAACAATAAAAATACCCACTTGGATACCTCTTTGTTCTGCAACTTAATGTTTTGTGTAACTTTGTCCGGTGCAGTCTCCCGTTTTGTACCCGGAATAATAGTCACCGAAGTCAAGTTCCTTTTGTTTTTTCCTTCGGAGTGTTGCTGCAGCATGTTATGTACCGTCTCCATTCCAGCTCTCTGCTGAGTGTCAGTAGTTTCTAATCTAAGGCAAACTGGTGTTCCTTTTTAGAGATGCACATCAGTTTGCCTGTTTGGTTTTTACCAGCTGATTAGGTTTCAGCTTGAACTTTGAAATTTAAGCAGAAGAGCCGCATCGTAAGGAGTCTTTTCTACATTAATCTATAGTTCTAGGTTAATTAGGCATATTGCTTATTGTAATAGCAATACTTCACGTGTGTGTATTTCTCTTCGCAAAGATTTCACAGAAGTAGCGTGAGCCAGCTAGCTGCGGTTATTTCAGTTTTGCAGGTGGAAAACGGGATCACGTTCTGAGTTCTGTCATGTTGTGGCAAGTGACAGGGACAGGAAATAGGGGCTCTGCTGTCAAGCTCCACACCAAGGGGGCCGTATTTCCTGTAGAGAGCAGGCAGCGTGCCTTTGTTGACAGGAGAAGAAACCTGTGTCCCTTCAAGTTATTATTACTTTGTTTTTAAACTGAAACTGAGCGATTTTTCCTCACAGGTGTTGATGGGGCGAGTACCTGACCGTGGAGGCAGACCAACAGAGATTGAACCGCCTCCTCCCGAAATGCCCCCTTGGCAAAAGAGACAAGAAGGCGGCGGAAGAGGCGGCTGGGGAGGTGGGGGTGGAAGGGGCAACTGGGGG
>NW_010244953.1:735-989 GCF_000690775.1 Eurypyga helias | reverse complement strand
TTCTCAGCCCATCCTGCTGTTCTCCAGGTGTGGAGCGAGCGGGACTACAGTGACCTGAAGGAGAAGCTGGGAGGTCGCTATCCCTTCTCCCATTACTTCCGCAGGTGAGAGGGGCTGAGCCAGCCCACCCCCCGTCCCCGGGGCTGTCCAAGGGGCCATGGCAGGGCTGTGTCGAGTCCTCGGTGTTTGCCACGTGGAGAGGCCAGCGTAGGTCACCTCTGTCACCATGGGAGACCTCCTGCCTGCGGGATGCT
>NW_010244953.1:0-692 GCF_000690775.1 Eurypyga helias | reverse complement strand
GGCAGGGGCAGGGGAGGGACCACCCTTCCTCACTGCGCTTTCCGTCTCCCACAGCGGGGTGATCGGCAGCGGCCTCTGCGTCTTCTCCAGGTTCCCCATCCTGGACACCCTCCTCTACCAGTACTCGCTGAACGGGTACCCCTACATGGTGAGTGGGCGCGGGGGACACGTGGCATCATGGGGCCCAACCCCACGGAGCCTCACGGGCCCCAACCTGCTCCCCTTCCCCTCTGGCAGCTCCAGCATGGGGACTGGTTCTGCGGCAAGTCCGTTGGCCTCGTCATCATTAAGATCTCCGGGATCATCTTTAACGTCTACGTGACCCACGTGAGCACCCCAGGGAAGGACCCAGCACAGGGTGGGGGGCACACGCCATGGAGAGGAGGGGGACAAGTGGCCGTATCCCTCCTTCACTGTCCCCTTGCTTCAGTTAAAGCTCTGCACCGTCTCTCCTGGGACCGTGCACTGATTTAACGAAACACTGCTCTGGGGTGGGCCACTGACCCACGTGTGCCGTGGGGTGAGCATCCCGTGTTGTCCCGGAGCGGTGGGGTGAAGAGGGGTCAGTCAGACCCCAGGGGGACCGTCCGGGTGGGTTTGCAGGGAGCCTGGGAGCAGGGCAGGTGTCGACACGCGGGTCGCAGCCGCTTTATCCCCCCCCTCTCTCCAGCTGCACGCCGAGTACTGCCGGG
>NW_010244952.1:7030-29948 GCF_000690775.1 Eurypyga helias | reverse complement strand
AAGGAAACCTGTGGGTTGAGAGAAGGACAGCTCAATAATGGGAAATAAAGGACATCAAATACCGATACTACTACTGTGTAACGACAATGCTACTACTGCTGATACTGTGTAACGAAGGGATACAACTGCTCACCCCCCACTGACGGGCGCCCAGCCAGCCCCAAGCCGCGAGAGAAGCCCCCAGAAAAGCCTCATGTTGTATCCCCAGCATGGCACCTTGTGGCACGAAACGTCCCTTTGCTCAGTCTGGGTCAGCTGTCCTGGCTGCGTCACCTCCCCGTGTCTCGCCACGAAGCTGGGAACACAGGGGCAGCATGAGAAACTGGAAACGTCCTTGGCTTGATGGAAACATTGCTTGGCAACGCGTAAAAACATCAGGATGTTGTTAACCCCAAACATAGCCTCATGCTACTGAGAAGAAAACTAACTCCATCCCAACCGAAAGCCGCGCAGCCCCCACCGAGAGCCTCCCTGTGCGGCTCACCCCAGGCCAAGACTTGCCCGGGTGCTTGCTGACGACAGCCCACGTATGGCTTCACACAGGCACGGAGCAGCACCAGGAGGGGGGACAGGACCGTGGGGATGCTCCTGCCCAAAAGGCAAGGGAAACTGATGTCAAAACTGCACACCCACCCAAAACAGTTTGAGTTTTCTTTTCAGTGACCACCTGAAGTTCTTCCGACACACCAGGCCCAGCACCCGGCTGATCTGAGCAGAGCCCGCCTTGCTGGGCGAGCGGCAAACAAACAGGACAGCACGCCAACCGGCTTTCGTATTTTTTATTTAAAATTTACATTGCAGTTAGAAAGGTATCAGGCTAAACAGGGCTGGCTCTTTAACGTTTCTCGTGGAAATATATAACCCGGGGCAGTTCTCGCGCACTTCCATTTGTAAAAAGGAAATGAAACGAGGAGCAGGGAAGAGAAGATTGCAGCTCGGAAAAGCATGCAGAGAGCAGACCAGGGCAGGATGGAGGAGCGAGAAGCGCGAGGGCTGACTCCAGCACACTCTGAGGACACCGCACCCTACTCACGGGGGACTCAGACGATCACCAGGATCATTATTACAGCAGCGTCGGCAACACCTCCCCCCACCAACGCTGTGAACTTTCTTCTAACTTTAAAGAACGAGAGGGTTTCATTAGAATAAACCAAACAAGTACCACTTGACCCACATCCACCAGCCAACAGAGCTTGTTTAATAAGGTGGTGAGACACAGGAGGACACCAATGAAAACACACGGTTCTTCTTGCTTTATTTCTTTGTTAAAATTAAATATTTCGTGGCTGCCAACAGAGCAAATTGCACCATGTTTATATTTCCTTGGACCCAACGCACAGTTTCCAAAACCAATCCAACAACAGCATATTGAAAATAATCCCTTAGGCTTCACACCTCCGGGAAGCCGGTGACATTTATATTATTAAAGACAAAATTAGAAAAAAAAAATAAAATGCCCATAACAATGTTTGAAAATGTATTCGCTACATCGTTAGTCCAAACATCACATTTCTGTGGCTCTTCAACATTCCAGGCAATCAGTTCCCCCCTATTTCCCTGTCTTGTCACACGAATTACAAGACACTTGAGATACCATGCAAGTCAGTAAAAGAGCTTCTTCCCAAGACACTAACACTGAAGGTTTGTTCCCCCCCTCCCCAGACAGAACACCCTTAAACTCTTCTAGAAGTGGCAGTCTTCTCCCTCAGACCCAGTGCAGCTGGCGAAGACAGATTAAAAAAAGCTACAGAGAGAGAAAAGGGGAAAAAAAAGAGAAAAAACACAGAAGATTAGCAAAAAAGAGAAAGACATTCAAAAAGCAGGAAAAAGAGATGCAACGTGAAAATAGCCAAGAGACGGAACCTCCTTGTGGCACCTCAAGGAAATCACACAAGTAAAAACCTTTTTTTCTCTCAAGTCTTTAAGAAGACCTTACGTAAACTTTAAGTAACATTCTAGTAAGGCAGATGGTCAGGAAGAACAGCCAGTGACCTGCAGCGTGGTAAGAAAAAGCCACATTAAACGCTTCTTTAGCAGATAATCTGTAAATCAATGGCAGACTGCTACTGGCTGGTTTTGGGAGCAGGATGACATTCGACAGTAGAAGAAGTAGTAAACACTCAAATTACTTTAACTTGCTTAAAAGAAAAAAGCCAAACCCCACAGAACAGTCCAAGATTTTTATGGGAAATAAACCTGTATTTACGGTGAAACAGTACCTAGACAAGACGTTGCAATGCAGCTCCAACTGCCTCGACTGCCAGAAACGGAGGCCAGACCGTGGTTTGAGCTGGGCTCTGTGTAAGGCCTGCTGCTGCCGTGGGCAGCGAGCCAGACCAACGTGCCACAGGCACAAACCGCTCCGGAGGCTTTGGCATCACCCAGGCTACATTCCCAGTAATCCTCAGCAGCACCTTCCACTAAAAACACCGAGACCTATGGCAGCCAGCTCTGAGGCGCATTCATCTTCCCAAAACCCAGGATTTGAAGGGTTTTTTTGTGGGACCAGTTTGGCAGCATGCGTCCTGGTCTTTGGGCAGGGTCAGGACGCGCGGATTCACCCACGTACGGAGAGGTCAGCCTGCACGCGGCACGGCTGAAGGAGCAGGGTCACAACACCCAACTCCGAAATGAAACGAGGATGAAACGCTAGTCTGCAGGTAGCGTGAACCAGCAAAAGGAAAATTAAAAAGAGAGATGATGCCATGAAAATGACACCAAGTATAAAGAGAAAAGCGTTTCATCTCTCAGCTATGGGAACATCAAACCAGGGCGGTGCTGTCGTTTTAACGTCACCAATAAATACGTTTAAACTGCGTTGTTATTTCGCCAGCAAAAATAACTCACAGAACTTATTTCCACGTCCCTTATTTATCTGGGTGGAGAGGGACCAGGAGAAAGGGGAATCCATTAATTGTAGGGGAAAAAAAAAAAAATTTGTAGGATTTAAAATTGCAGCATCCAAAACCTTTTTTAGGCCAAAGTTGACATTGTTCAATGCAAGCAATAACCACCAGTACACAGTAAAGAGAATCACAATGAGGACATAGGAGAGGGCAAGGGGAACACCATGGGAAGGTCACAGCTGAAATGCTGTCACGTTTTATTAGACCCTCCGCTCTAACAAGTAAATGAAGGTCCATTCCAGCCCATTGTATTCAGGGGCAATTACTCAGTACAGAGCCATGGGTTACTGTAAGAGAAGGGCAAACAAAAAACAAAAGAAGTAAGTGTTAACCAGAATTCACTGTCTGATGAAGTCTTTATTTAAAAACAAAACTCATCCAGAAATACACAGCGAAGACACCTGCAGGCAAACCACAGTTGCACTTGGCCAGGGTGAACTCCTGGCCTCAGCGAGCCAAACGCCTGCCTTTTTAGTGCAAATCTTGCAGTAAAACAAGGCTTTTGCTGAATAACAAAAAAACAGAAGCAACTGCCAGCATCTGTACGCCTCTAAACAGATGCCAAATAAAAAATGCGGGTAACACTTTTTGCATCAAACCCAGAAATGGTTGGAATCACTGAGAAGAAAGTCAAAGAAACATCGCCTTTCTTCACAAACACTGGTAGGTACAGCAAGGTGACCAGCTTTCCCTGAGATTGGATCCAGGATGTGCATCCAGGCCAGCACACTGAGAGGGAGACAAGGCAAGAGATCCTTCCTGACCCCTGCGGCATTCAGAGAACACTTAGTTGCAAACCGTGGATCCAAGCTGGAGAATCCCCCGAGCCCGGGGACTAGAGGGTTCGGCTCAGACCCAGGCCTGCGAGGACGTCGTTTGGCACAAAGTCCTTTAAGGTTGCTGGAGTCACGCGCGGCAGCAGAGGGGGTAATGAGGGGTTAGATACAGCAAATTAAGAAGGGGACAGGACAGCCACCTCCCGCCCCACGGGGTGGCATTCGGACTACATGCACACCACTACAGCCTCGCAAAACGGAGGGAGAGACGCAAAGCCGCGGGACCAGGAAGAGGGGACACTCGCCCTACAAGCACCCGGCAGCCTGCTGCTGCCCCAAGGGGAGGAGGTATCAGCAACGAGCATCTCTCGCCCGCCCCACGTAGGCTACCGCCGAGTCCGTCCCACGAGCCGTAACCTGGCACAGCCAAGGGCGCGGACTCTGGCTTAAAAGGAAACGGGGAGCGCAGGAAGGGAGCAGTGAGGGAAGGCGAGCAAACGGGCACAGTGGCATAGCTGCGTGTTAACCGAACGTGGGGGCGTTCGCTTCTGGTGCGAAGGGAAAGGTTCTACAGGAAACCCGAACTGAAAATGAAAGAAAAAGGCAGATTAATGGTTTTATGGATTAATGACAAAAAACAAACTAAGAATAGAAACGATTCCCAACAGACACACGCACAAAGAAAGGTTGCTAAGTGTTAATGAGGTTTAAATTGATTACAAAACATGCTTTATGCACGCACACTCAGCAGTGGGATGGAGCAAATTTTCTAAACCAATCCTTTCACAGTGTCGCAAGCGAGAGGACTCCTCAACCGTGGCTTGTTTGTACCCTTGCGAAACAGTGGAGCCCTGCAATACTTTACAGATCAATATGGGGAGTATTTCTCTGAATTCTGGAAAAGTAGCATATATACATATTTAATGTAGCCAGGACAAATGCCCATTGACAAAGGCGCTGTCTGCATTTGTGCAGTGGGAACAAAGAACTTCATCTGATCCACAGCCCGGCACACAACAGCGTACAGTCATGAGGACTGCCCAAAGCAATCCAAAAGCAACAAAAAAAAAATCAGTGATGTTCACTCTAACTGCACTTCAGCCGTGCTCTCGTACTCAGCACCAGAACGAACACTGTTATTCTTTCAGCTTATTTTTCCACATTCAGAGCCTGATAAGCAGCGGATTGTTCTTTTTGCTGATTCCCAGTTGCCGCTGGCAGCAGAGACATTGATTCAACCGGCCTGCTCGAGACGACTGCAGGCTCCAGTTCGAGTCGGTGCAAGACCCTTCTGAAGCCCTTCTGTTAAGTGGAAGGTCCCATTGAAATTAAACTCAAATGCTTCTCACTGACAGCGTAATGTTTACTTGCTTTTCCACTTTCCTTGGCAGAGCTAAGAAGGAAGGAATCCTGGAATCAGCTTTTCCCTATTTAAGGGCAGACCGTATGTTAGTTTGGACTGTATCCTGGAAGGAATGTAAATTCTAGCTTTGTCTGCAGGGAAGGGTGGACTCGAGGCTGAGTTTTTAGAGCATGCTGCTGTTCCAACAGATCCCTTCTCCAAGACACCTGTGCACCTCAGCCTGGGGTGCTGTCACCCTTGCCTTGGATAATAAGTTTTGCTGCTCTGTCAAGAAGCAAGACCTTCCTGTGGGAGCTTTCTTTTTCCTCTCACCAGAGAATCAACAGCAAATTAAAAAGGCTCAATTAAACACACTCAACCTCGCTATAAGTAGAGCACTGTCATTAGCAGTTTAACTAATAACCCTAATGAGGATGTAGCTCTCTTGCCAGGGAGGTGCATACCTTCTGCATCTTGGTTTAAACGACCCTTCATTTTACACCAGACGCTGGCACTTCGTGCTGCGGACACTTGCTTACAGCCAGGTTTGTTAACCCCTTCAGGCAACCTCACCTGTTCCACAAGCTTGCCCATGACTACGTGGCCACCTTACAGCCCTGCTCACTCGAAGGCAGAGATGCTTGGGACAGAGCCACAGCAACGGGAGCTGAGCAGACTCGCAGTGTAACCCCACTGACAGCGCCCGGCTCCAGTGGGAGCTCTCCACGCTTTGGCAAGGTTCCTCGGAAGCTTGGATGCTGGCCTTACTCGGGGGCCAAGTGCTCTGGCAGGCTGTCTGGGCAGAGTTTGAATACAGCCCTCTCCTACCACCAGCCTTACCCTAACCGTGGGCACACTTGGCATGGCTCCCAGGAGCGTGAGTCTGTGTCTGCTACAACCCAACATCCAACCCGTGGGTCACCCATCTGACTACTAAAAGCGTCACAAACCCTCTCAGTACGTCTTCAGGGTCTTTGTTACCTGCTAAATGCTCCGCCCATCATCCCTCGTGGTTTTGGACAATCAACCATAAATGGTGGGCAGGTGAATACTGGTCACTCAGCTGCCGCTCCTTTGACACCCCCCCCATACATAGACACTCACACAATCTGGTGATTCTCTGGTGCTCTGGGACAAAGCAAAGCTCTAGGTTTGGCGGATTTTACCATCTGTTAGTACGTGAAGCGGGGGGAACAGAAGAGAGTCTTGCATCTACCTTAATCTACCTTCATCTGCACTGTAACCAGAAGTTAATGCTGTAACCTGGAGGGGTGGGAGGAAAGGAGAAGAAGGGGAAGAGACATTTGCATGGCTAGCTGGGTTCTGCCATCAGCACCACATCTCCATAGCAATTGTTGCCATAGTATCAACAGGCCCCAGGCGATTAAAGAATATAATTTATTTCTAAGGGAGATGGAATAAAGAAAATGGAGTGCTGGCAAGGTTTAAAAGGAAGAGGACCTAATCCTTATGTTTCTACGTTTCATGTCCTAACGTTGAGTCTCTCTGCATTTTACTCTGCAGAATCCTTAAAGACAAACTTCATTGCATCCTTTTTCTCTAACTGCATATGCAGAGACACTCCTTTTTCTCTAACTGCATATGCAGAGAGACTGGTAGAGCATGTACCATAAGGGTGAAAGCAGAGGAGGACAGAGATAGTACTTGTAAGCTTCTGGACTTGCACTGGGTCTGCTTTTTTAGGAACTGTAACTGATCCCACTGTGAGGTCTATATTAGTTAATGACGCTTACCAGGACAACGTGCCTCATGCACCATGCAGCCAAACAGCAGCTAACTGTAAAACAGCATACATGGAAGAGCTAATTATGATGATAATGATGGAACAAAACAAAACAAAGAAATCAAGTCATGATTAGTGCAAATTACAGAATTCGGGTTTAAAAGAGTCTCCTGTGAAAGAAAAAGGGTAGTATATGGCCAGCCACTAGTAAACAAGTAAGCTATGGTTTGTGAAATTAATGGAGTGTTAGAAATATTTATGATCTAAATACTAAATGAATTATTAAGGACAATTGGAGGTGTTACAGAGTGAAGAAAGCAGCACTGTTTCTAACACAGCTATTTTCCTGGAGGAGAGAGAGGCCTCCTAAAATCTTCCCAAGCCTCACTCAAGCACTGACCTATTCTCTTTCATGGCATTTTCTCTTCCATATGAATGTGCTTGGTGTCAAGGGGATCTTCTGAGGTAAGAACTGCTTCTAGGAACAAGAGTGTGACCTGGGCCAGTGACGAATGCTATAGGGCATGTCATCTCCCTTTTTTGGATTCCTGCCCCTACTGATCTCAGGGCTGAAGTCTGCAGTTCGCAGTGTGCGGACGTCAGAGGGCTCCGAGCATGGAAGAACTCAGTGGTGTGTTCCTCACACACTCCATGCTGGGGAGAGAAGGCTGTCCCCAGCCAGCCTCAGGCCCTCAGTGTGAAAAGCAATTAAACCCCACTGAAGGTAATTCAAAAGAGCAAATCGAAATACGCAGCGGAACGGACAAGCGATCAAAGAGCAGCACTAATTGCTCATCGCAAAAGAATGTGGACATTGAAGCAGCTCCAGCTCAAAACTGAAAAGACTAAACCAGGACCTCGTTCTGGTTATTGAGTTTTTCCTCTCCTGTCTCATTTGATTCCTGTCTGAACAGTCAGGGGCTGTTTTCCCTGGCACACAGCGCTCAGCTCTTCGGGCATGTGCTGTATCATTCACAGCACTTCTCCATGTACTTAAGACCGTGTAGCGCAGGCAGGATTTACTCCGGATGTGCCCCAGGGATGTGCAGAGAGGGGATTATGGCAGTGGTACAGAAACCAGACCCTTTGCACACATGCTGAGGTGGCACAGCACGCCGTTTTGGGAAACGCATCACAGTGAGAACTGCTCGGTGTTAGGTGAAGCGGGAGGGCTGGTGCAGCCGTACAGCTGGCAGCTCTTCAGAAACCGCAGAGCATTCGGAGCACACGGGCACTGCAGACACCCCTGATCACAGGACCCTGACAGGGGCTGGATCCTCTCCCACCACACCCTGGCATGGGGAACTCTGCTAACGCCATGCAGCAGCTCTCACTCTTTCTGTGGAGGGCAAACAGCTGACTCAGGGCAGGAGAAGAGTACTAGCACTAACAAGGAGCTATGACCTGTTCCCTCATTTTGCAGCCTCACCTCTTGCAGATTCCAGAACACAAGGCTATTAGTCTCCCTGTATAATTTCCACAGTATAAGCTATTTCTCAGCCTAACCAAATCAAACCCAGAGACAGGACACTTTACTCTCTGCAGGTAGCAGGACAATCCTGCTACCCACACACTAGCCTTGGCAGCCAATACTGTTCCACTTCATTACAAGCACTGCCAGGCCAAGGGAAGAGCAGGGAATCTAAGAAGTTCATCCTCTTCCATGCTGTCAGGAAGCAATGAGGGAGGTTAGCACTGCTCCCTGCTCTTCAGGATGACAGCTAAAGGTACAATGCTTCCAGCTATTGCTCAGCCTTCTTAGGAATTAAACCTGCTGCAAACCTTCCCCTGCTAAGGACTGGCTAGGCTGGGAGAGAGATATGAGCACCCAGAGAAAGAGTAAAGAGAACCATTCCCAAAAAGCAAATACCACTGCATTAGCAACTTACTTTTTTCTTTCCTTATCCCTTTTAAGAGTTTGTGATCCTCCAGCCTGCTGAGCCTGAGATTGGAGCAATTCAGCTGCTGTCTTCCTTTGTTTAAATGCATTTACTTCATCATCCAGAGACTTTTTCTTGTCCTCAAGCTTCTTTTTTTCATCCTGATGTAACTTCTTCAGGCGATCAAACTTTTCGTGCAGCTAGAGGGAAAGGAGAGAGGTGAGCAGGACCCAGCACTACCAGATATTCTGTTCACAGGAGCTT
Source organism: Eurypyga helias (assembly GCF_000690775.1). NCBI lineage: Eukaryota > Metazoa > Chordata > Aves > Eurypygiformes > Eurypygidae > Eurypyga > Eurypyga helias. Next base: position 21,036 of record NW_010244952.1, on the reverse strand, counting down.
CTCCTGTGGAGAAGAAGATGGAAGGATCCCATGAGATCTGAGCCTGCAAGTCTCCGTTGGTCTCTACATCATTTCTAGCCCCCTGAGCTGACACTGCGTGGGCAGAGGGCAGGAAACAGTTTCCTGCCACAACAGCTTACAAACTGGGGAGTGTTCTAGCGATGCACCATCGCACCGACTAACAACGGAGAATTGGGAGAATATAATTAAAAAAATGTTAATCCATTTCCAGGGGGCTCTGCCTTAATCCTCTTTAAAGTTCGGGAAATCAATGGATTTTTCCCAGTGCTAAGGAAGTTGTATGGGTATATTTTTTCTATAACAAGCTTGTATCAGGGGCTGTTTCTTTCCATTAATTTTGCCACAGTGCAACTCCCCACTAGAATCAAGACTATGGCACTTTCATGGTGCAGTAGGTCGTACACTGCAAGCACTGGGATCTAGTCTTGTCCTACAAGATGAATACCTTAATGTCCCCATGACCCCAGGTTAAACTGCAGACTTGCTGGTAAGAAAAGTCCTAAACCACACTGCAGAAAGTGCTCTGGCAGCAGCTACCTACTTGAGAGTGGATCTTCACTCACAACCATGAAAAGACAAGTACTGCAGTCTTCACCTCTTTTTCAGCCTCCTTCAGCTCTGCTTCTTTTTCCTTGACCCTCTGGACAAACATTTGCCTCATTGCCTCTTCCTTTTTCTGCAGTTCTCCCAGAAATTCATTTCTTTTGGCTTCATAAGTTTCTTGTAAGCTAAAAAGAAAGTCCAGTGATATGACTTGGGACAAACTCTGCTTCCTCCGAGCCTCTGAAATCAGGCCCTCACCATGAATATTGCTCACCCACAGCACATTTGCTACTCACCCACCCACGTGTGCCCAAGGTCATCTGTACCAAACCGTTTCTGGGGTCTGCAAGCTATTGCACTTTTCTGCATGACAAATGCTGGGCAATTCAAAGAGACCAGCAGGCAACAAACACCAGTTCAGAGGGACACTGCTGTATCTCTTCAGTACAGACATTTCTACTCCTACACTGTAGTTTCACAGTCAATCCTGCACACGCCCTCTGCGTTTTCACCTTCTCTCGCTCAGCCAGCACCTTTGCTGAAGTCTGGGTTTATCTGACCTGGCAGGTTTTCTTGCTGCATTGGTTCTTTACACGCTCTCTCAAGGACACACACGCACACAGAGCACATCCAACGCTGCCTCTCTCGAGCTCTCCTGTCTCCTCCAGGGATCCCACCTGAAGGGTTTGCTGTCTGGATCAGTGTCCTTGAAGCCCATCTCTTCCAGTTTACACCGCCGGTACAGCTCATAGTGGCGTGTGTGGGTCTGTTCGCGAAGGTCTTCCATGTTCACGCGGATCAGCATCTCCCGCAGCTTCACAAAGTCACAGTGAGCTTCATTCTCCACTGTAAGAAGACAACATAAGGAGTAAGATGGGGGCAGAAACAAAGGTGTCTTCCCACATTCCCCACCTGTCTATTCCTCCAACAGATTTAACAGCCCCTCTAAGCAGAGAAAATTGTCACTATAGATAGGCCTGACACAAGGATTTAACAGAGGATAATTCCCAGTGAAATACTGATGCCCAGCAGGCCTTTGCTCCTCTTACGAGAGTCCTCTGCCTCCTGGCAGAAATGTCACCATTCATGCCATGAAAATCCCAGGGCTCAACTCACCCTGCACTGTGCCCCAGGGGTACTGACGAGCTTTCATCATTTTATTTCCTATTTTCAGCTCCTCCGTGCTCCCGATCACTGCAAACGGCAAATGGGCCTGCAACATATGTAATGATACCCACGTCAGTCCCTCTCCACTCTGGCTGACCTGCCAGTACACAGAGATTAGCACAGCCACTGAGCAAGACACTCATTATGCACACACTAATCTTGGGGAGTCTAGTCACCGGCCACTAGCCCAAGACAAGGGGAAAGAAGGGAGGTCCTTTTTGGAAACCTTGTTAGTGCTACTACTCTATATCCTCTACCTGGCTGATCTTCCCAGCCACAGGGTCTCAGGTGAGATGAGCCAGTGCAAGACCAGCATCAGAATGCCAGCTCGAACAGCGTGCTGCGCGGCTCTGACTGCCGTCTCTCCTGGGGGCTTGCCATGGCTGAGGAGAACATCTGCACAAGCACAGAAGCAATAAAAGGTCTTGGAGCCTTCTTGATTTTATCCCCCCACCACTCCCTTAGCTCACACTGGAGCACAAGACAACTTGTTCTATCAGACCATGAGATCCAAGTCCCTTTTTCACCTCCAGACCTGCAGCGGGTCAGCCTTCGCATCCATGTGCGCCGTGAGGTCTGCGCCAGGCTGAGCTGGGACTCTGCATTCCCTGGGGCTGTGCTGGGCCTGCCCTGTGCTAACACCCCACAGTGCCTCACGCATCCTGCGTCTGTGTTGGGGCTCACCCTCAGCACCCACTCTCCCAAATGTCACAGCACTCCTGTAGCAAAACTGGTTCTGAGAAACCCAAAGGTGTGCCAATAGCTTTAAAAAATCCTCATGATGCTGATGCTATGCACAGTCACTGCTAGCTGGCTGCATAGCTAAAGGATAAAGGAGGCCAAATCCAGGGATTGCACCCATGAGGAGGGATTGTGGAGAGCTGTACCGCTAGCTCAACCGTGCCTTGTCACGCTCTTCGAGATGACACACACTCCACAGAGTACACTTGTTACAAGTACCTAAAGGCTAAGAACAAGAGGGATTTGCTTTTCAAAAACTCAGACTTAAAAAATAGTCACTTCTTAGTAAAGAAGATAATGCCACTGCAGAAGGCAAAAAGTAAGAGACTCGCCCAGTGCAAGCTCAGCAGAGTTGGAACAGAAGCACTCCTCAGACGACCTCACCTTACACCCTCCTCATTCCCCAAACTCAGGTGGCCAGGCAAACCCCTCAGACGCTGCTATAGTACTCTGCTGCATTTATCTGTTGTGTAGTAAGTGACATCTCTCCCCACCTCTGCTTGCTCCTGGGAACTATACTGCATTCTATCAAGCTGCAAAGAAGTCAACTGCACGGTTCCAGCACTTAAAGTTGCCAGCTCCCTGCACCCACCCCTTCTGCTGAGTTTTGTGCAGTGACATCTGTTAGTTAGAGCCTTTAAAGTGCACTGAGTTCTGGGCAATTAAAAGGAAGCCAACTATATTGAAGAACAGTGACTCTGGACTGCTCTCATGAGCAGGTAGTGAAGTTTTAATTCCACAGGTTATCTGAGAACTTGGACAAGTTCATGACAGCTGGTAAAACAAAAGATTTCAGAGATGATGCTTTCTGCTTTCAGAGTGTGGCTCATACAGTAAAACTGCAAATACAGCAAAACTGCCTGCAAGCACTCATAAAGATGGGCTCTTCAGCTTTCATCCCTTGGCCCCTCAGCTCTCGCACGGGACACACGCAGAGGAAGTGGGGCTGGCGGTCAGTGTGACGGGGCCATCCTGGGCCATGAAGAGGCTCTGCACACCGCGGCCTTCCTGGTCATTCTCCATGCCGAGCTCCCTCTGCTCACAGGAGTCACTTCCTTTGCCAGTATCAACTGTTCGGCTGCTGTCTTCGACAGGGAAAAAGTGCTGGTGATTCCTTCTTTCATCAGCAAGGAAGTTCCAGCTTCCACCATGTGGGATGGCTCATGTAGCTGCATCTGGTTTCATTTAACTAGCAGGTGCAGGGAGAGTATTTCTTCAGTAATTAGGCTAATTTATTCAAAAGGAAAAAGCCAATAGGGAGTTGAAAGAATAGGAGAGCTTGTTTTTCTTTTTTAAGAATAAAATCCAGATGGGAAGAGACCTAAATAATTTTGGACAGTGTTTTCTCTGAACCTGTAAATGTATGCTTGGTGGGATTCTCAAAAAGACCAAATCGGTTTCAAGGAAAATCAGGCATCTTGTTCTGATGATTTGTTTCATCTGCTTATTTTCTAAATACTTCACTCGACGCCTTTGTTCATGGTGAAATACTTTTGTTTCTGATCACGATGGCACCGATCTTAAATCCTTCAGTTAATCAATTCCTGCCACATCAGGCAATGTTTTCTGTTTAGTAAGCCAATTTAGAATGCAAAATACTCTGCGAAAAAAATTCTAACACACCCAGCACAAGTGGATGTAATGAAGCAAAATGCATAAGAAATAGTGAGTTTGCATATTTTAAAGCCTCATTTTACTTATCGTGCAAAAGACAACTAATGCAGGTTATAAGCAAAACATTAAGTAATCAAAAGACCAGTCTCAATTTTCTCTGTAATTAAAAACGAACCGATGCAGAGAGGTTGCTGGTCAGCAAGAAGCACTACTAAAGCATAAAGACTGCGTTTATAACCTTTCAAAGATGTTGATCTGTAACAGGCAAAGACAATGAAGCTTTCTGCAGAGGAGTACAAACACAAAGGTTAAGGCAAAGGATTTAAATCAGTTTCCCATTCCTTGATTTTAAATGTGACTAAAATTGGCAATTTAAGTCACAAACCTAAATCTACCCATCCTGGCTCTTTACTGGTCCCAATCCCTCCATAAGCTCATCTCCTGACCTGAAGCATAAGCAGATTTATCTTATGTTGCTAATAAAATCAGTATTTGGATACAAGTTTTCCAGGTTTGCAAAATTGCCTTGATCAGATTCTGGCCTGCTTAGTCCCCATAAACCTGGTAATTATGATTTGTATCAGTTTAATGGAGGATTTAGAGAGCTAATCTCTCTGTGCAGCAGCTGACACAACTCAGAATGTCTACAACCTGAGACAGCAATTCCCTCTCAGAAGACATGTAAATGGCTGAAAGACGAGCAGAGGTTTCCTTCCGCCCTCAGAAGGGCCAAGGGAGAGGACTTCTCCCTTTGTCATCACACCTCTGGTTCCTTGAGGATCGAGTGATGTTACACCTTCATTTCCAGGAGTAACCAACTGTATTCCTACAGAGCGAGAGCACTAAGCACTGAGAAAGATGCCATCACAAAACTGCTCTGACCAGGAACCACCGCTGACAGCCCTTACGCTGTGACCAACTTCTTGTTTCTTTCAGGCGTCTCCACAACCCTCTGCTACCATTAACATTAGATCAAGAAACGACACCAAAGCACATCAGCCAGACCGCTACTTCATCAACAGCATTTAAGCAAGCAACTTCCCCTACTTGCTTTCCTATAAAAAGCCTTCTGGAAAACGGGAGCACGGTCAGGAGGGACCAAGGGACAGCTTGCTCCATCTTCAGGGAGCCTCAGACAGGCACCCACGACACTGGGACCGCCAGATCCAGAACTAGCACCTGCAGGCACCTCGAGACATGTCTGGTCCGAGCTGCGTACTGTTTTTCACACACTGCTGATTAAGCTGTGTAACTCCTTGCCACAGGATCCACAGGGGAAGTTCGCTGGTGAGGGGCATCAGGTGATATGTGGGACAGAAATCTAGAGAAACCCTTGAGCTGAATGCTGGGGAAGTATCTGGGGGAAGGGAAGCATCGTACACATTCCCTCTCTTCTTATATACTCCAAAAGTGACCAAAATCAGGTCTTTAGGGAAGAGAAGGGCCACTGGGCTGGATGGGCCTTGTGTTTTGTTTCTCACATCACCACTAGACGTAGCTCAAGGGAAGCCACTGCTCTAACCAGCCTCTTCGTACTCCCCTGCCCATCCGTTCTGACCAACGGCACCAGAGCCAAAAGGCCAAACCAGCCCAAGGACACAGCTAAGGAACTTGATCGATAATAGAACAGCAACTCAGTGCAGACAGGAGTCCCAGAGCCAGCCAGCGGAAGGGGGTCTGCTGCAAAGATGGCCACAGGCAAGAGGAGACACCCAGGGAGGCAGGGCTTTCCAGAAAATACCAGCCCAGGAGAGCAAAACCGTTTGGTGTGAAAAAGGCAGGGCAAGGAGTAGACAGCCTGCTCCTCACACCAGGCGGGTAACACCCACCCGATCAGCTCACAGCCCAGGACTGTCCTTGCCCTGCACAGCCAGGCTTCACCATCTGTCCGACTTCCTACATGTTCCTCAGCATGAGGAGAAGGGTTAACAGTCTGTTTTCTGACTAGAGAAGCCCACCAGAGAGGCTACCACAAGGCTCTGTGAGCCTAGGATGAGACTACAAAGATGGGATCCCTGTGAAATCCTCTGGTTTTAAGACACAATATAGAAGGGAAAGTGGATTTAAGAAGCACCCCAATATGGGCCACCAACCCCTACAGTGACAGTGCTGTTCTGGGAGAGGAGGAAGCACCGATTCACTTACATTCATTGTCCCGTTTATCTCCGCCACTGATTCATCATCTGTTGGGAACTGGTAGATCTGAACCCCATTACTGACCAGTTCACTCGTGATTTTAATTTTAAATTTGGTCAGCTCACTCTTGGAAATGGCATCAGATTTGGCAATGATGGGAATGATGTTCACCTAGAAAGGAACAGTGTGATAAGAAGCTTTGCTCCAGGGAGGTTTTCCAAGTCTGCAGTACAAGTTACAACAACTTAAAAGTGCTCAATAAATCCAATGGATTTATCTGCCAATGCAGTCATCTCCACTAGCATAAGGGCTCTTCAAGGTGGGGAGAAGTGCTCTGGAAAAGCAGCAGCCTTTCCGCCACACGCAGGGTGAACCCGCTCAGTAAGAGTTAAACGTGCCTACCTTGCTGTCAAGCTTCTTCATTGTTACCAAGTCCAGGGATTTCAGCGAGTGGCCTGTCGGAGCAATGAAGTACAAGCAGGCGTGGATCCGCGTGTCATGGTAGTTGTGCAAGACCCTTTTTATCTTCAGTTCTTCTTGCAAGTAGGCTTCAAACTGAGCATCAATGAACTCAACAATGGGCTTATAGCTTCAGTGAAGAGAAAACAAAAAAGAGAGAGTCAGAGAGGTAAAGAGACAGTGCTCTTTTGCTTGCTTTTAAGAAACAAGCTGCTTGTTAGATTTCATTTCCCAAGACCAATTGTCTCAATCTCCCGTCCTCCTCACCCATAAGAAATATTAAAGTTGCACTACTGACAAGGAGATGTGGTCCTGCACCAGATTCTAACAGCCTGTTTGACACAACACAGTGCGGAAGATACAGCAGTGCACAGAGGACACACCATCCTCTCCAGGGAAAGCAGACTCACACTTTGAGCGAGGTGAGAGACCTTTAAAAGGAAGGATAATGCAGACTCATTCACAGCAGGGTGTAACCCTTGCTTGCACTCAGGGAGCAAACTGCTCTCCCAGCCCTGAGTTGCAGGTGGAAGACACATCTCCATTCAGCACCTCCTTTGCCCAGTGCTCTGGGGCAGGAAATCTCTGCAATTCCCACTGAAATACAGAGCCTGTCAGACCCATGGTGTAAAGGTACATCTTAAACAAAACTCAAATCTAACAGACTCGCAACAAAGCAATGCCTAAATCCCATCTGCAAGGCCTCTGTGAAGGTGCACCTTGGAGACGGTCTGGTGGAATCGCACACCCCTGAACTGCCACGCTCCAGTCACACTGGGACGTGAGCTGCCACAGATACTTCCCCAGGGCATCTCACTGCACATTTATCATGCTCTCTTAAGTGCCCTTCCAGAGGCGGCTGCTAAGTGGTGGTTTGGTCAGCAGCTTGTGGTCAGCACAGCACAAGGAAACAAGCACAGATGCCCTGGAGCTCTCCGCTCTCCCCACCAGATGAATTTGGGCAGAAGGCTGCCACCAAGGCAGGTATTGCTCTCACAGCATCAGAAAAGCTGCTTCGATAGCTGGAGCAGTGCTGACACACCACAGCCTCTGTCCTCTCTTTTGCCTGTCTCATCCCAAAGAGATAATGAGGACCACCCATAAGAAGAAAGAAAACTTCAGAGCACAGCCTAGCCCAACTAGGGCACACGGAAGACCCAGCGTGAGAAAACCAGGTCACAATACACCCTCTCCCCCTTCACTCACCTGTCCTCTTTGTTGATCTGATCCCCAAAGCCAACTGTGCTCACAATAGTCAGTTTGAGGTTGACATTGCTCTCCTGCAGGTCATAGGTACTGGATTTCAGCTGGACCCCAGGCTGCGAGTGAGATGCTGGGTCACCTTCAAACTTGGTGTTGAAAAGTGTGTCCATGAGGGTGGACTTACCAAGGCCAGTTTCCCCTGTTGGAGATAAAGACAGTTGTCTGTTGAATATTAATACGGCTTGGCCTTTCAGCTTCCAAACATTAACAGGGGTGAAACTGTAGCAGATGAAAGCAGATCTCATGCTCCAAAGGGATTGTCTGTCAAGCAGAAAGCCATGTACAATGGGAGGTCTGTATTCCAGGCAAATTACATTTTACAGTCTAATGGCCATTAATATCGTTAGAGATGAAAAGAAAGACGTGAAAAGGCAAAGGGGAAAGCACCATTCCGATCCTGCATAAACCCACAACTACACTACAGAAGGTGCTGTTTTCATTAAATAGTGGGAGGGGGAATGGAGCTCATTCCCATTTCCAAAAATAGATGCTCCAGATCAATGTCTCTAATAAGCAGCCACAGAAATAGCCTCTTTCTGTGTAGAAACACTGAGAGTTGGTTCCAGTCCCTACAGCAAGTTGGGCAGTTGGTTTCTTGTACACACAACAGATTGAGTTGGGGTATCAGCGCCCTAGACTGGGAGGAGGCATTTCCTATAGTACCTGGTTCCGACACATTAGGGGCTACACAAGCCATACAATACTCCAATCCAAAACCTGTTTCCAAACGTTCTGCAGCATTGAACTGCTGTTCGGGCTCCATCTATCAACGGGGAACTATTTTCTTGAGTGGCAGGAAGAGACAAATCACGGAGAGCAGGCTTATATTTGTTTTAGATACATCCCAGGAAGAACAAAACAAATCCCCCTGTGCACTCATTCCACAGGGCAGCCTCCCTCTCTGCACAGACAACAGAGCCAGCTTTCTGAGCTCAAAGGCTCTGACATTCTGCTACAGCTGGGTTTTCTGCCCTGTGAGGGCTGACGGGTTTTGGGGAAACTGTGATTTCTCAGCTGCCTTTTGCTGAAAGTCAGGGAGCTGGCTGAACCCCACCCGCTGCTAAAGCAGCTCCTCCAGCCCGCTGCGGGACCACAGGGAGACTGCCTGGCTGAAGCCGCCTTCCCCTCCCTCCCCGAGCCCTCAGCTCCCGACCAAGACAGCTTCAGCATTTTCCTCCTTTGCTAGGAAGAAAAGAGCTTCTTATTTTTGTAGGTTTAGAGCTCTGCAACAGTTCCAAACTTGCATGAAATGCCTAATTCAAGAAGAGGAAACTCCTCCCCATCCTCTCCTGTTCAAATCTCCAAGCCGCTCCCCTGCAAGCAGGCAAATTCCTCTCTCTGGGCCCCAGAAAGGACTTCTCCCCCTTGACAGGCAGGGCAGGGCAAATACCCACTGCTCTGGGAACTGAGCGGGCTCTCATTGCCAGGATCATATATCAAGCATCTTTCCAGAGGCAGCAGGATTCATTAACATTTGAAAGTCAATGTACACCTTGAACTGCTGAGCTGCCTGGGAGTCAGCTAAGATCTTGTGCTCCGTCACCGTTCGATGCCAGCTACCGCCAGAACAGCCACAACTCCAGTTGCTCTACTCGTTGATCTCGGTTGCAATCCAAAGGGGAGAAGACGAGTCAGCACCAGACGCTGGCGTTGCTCCAATCCCTTGTGCTACATCAGTGCATCAGCCCCATCTACAACACCCACCGGAGAACACCGGCATGAGGAGGGGAGAGGGACCCGGCAGAGCATGAGGTTCTCTCTGTCGATGGAAGAATGAGCCGAACCATCCAGAGACTCATGGCTGATCACAGCAAGCCCTTCACTGACATGGCATCTCACAGTCTGGGCTTTTGGGGTACCATTTCCCCCAAACAGGGAGCGGGTGCACAAAGCACAGCACCACTGCCACGGTTTGGATGGGGATTGTGAGAGTTAACAGCAGCCAGCCTGCATGACCCACCAGGCCTTTCTCAAGGATTCCAGGAAAAGAGCAACGTAAGAAAAGACAAAAATCTAAACAGCCTGAGAAGGCGCAGCATTTCCAGAGCCCCTGCCAAGGGATGGGTGGGACAGAGCAGGGCCCTGGCTGCTTGCCTGCAAATGCCAGGATCCCTGATGGGGCGACACAGGCCAGGGGAGCAAGTCAGCCCTGGGGTGCAGGAGCTTTGCCCACACACCAGCCTGCAAAGCCTCCTCCTGTGCTGCTGCCCCACGCTCTCCGTCTCACAGCCTGGCAGGCCCTGGAGCGGGGTCGAATCCAGCAGCCTGTGCCCCGGAGCCTCCGGGGCTGCAGGACAGGGTGACAGGGGAGCAGCAGCAGCAACCAGGGCAGGGAGCTGCTCTCTGCAGAGGATACACAAGGTCACCTGTAAATCACACTGGCTTCTGGGCAGCCAAAACACCCTCTAAGCCACCTCTTGTTTCTGTCTCCCTCCTTCTTCAGGGCAGTTGTTCAGGTGAGGCCAAGACTATTGCTTAAACACATCCTGAACCTGCTAATCACTGACCACTGTAGATTGGTTTAAAGCGCTGTTTCCAGCAGGAGCAACACTAACTGTCAGAGGGGCCAGGAGAAGCGTGTAAGAGATTCAGGGAAATTTTTAAGACAGAACACGCTTTTATACTCCATCTCATGCCAGCTACACAGGGCCAGCAAAGGCAACTTTGAATTCACACACTGAGGCTTTCCCTTTGGAAGGGGAAGATCTGAACTGCTAGGGCATTTTCCCATAAGCAGGGGTTGCCCATCCAAACACCTACAACTCTGTGTTTGAAACACAGCACACCCAGCCACTAACGTGGCATCTCGATGACATTCGGCCAGCGGATACACCCACCCTGCGCTGCGTAACCCCACTCGTGTCACGGCACTAAAGCCTGCCAGGAAAGAGGAGGGTGGAGGAGAGAGGAATGACCGTCTTCGCTAGAAGAAACATAGCGTTAACACTGACAGAATGACATGAGATGGTAAAAGAGTGAAGATATTACCAAGTGCTTCGCCGTGTTAAATATGAGCAGAGCTAGGGAGCAGTGCTGCTTTGAATGGCAAAACGACAGAAGGGAGGATTTCTGAATTCCCTGGGAGTTTCTGCCTCACACAGAGGCAACTTTCTGCTGGCTGGAAGATGTAAATGGTGCCAACTGCTTCTTGTAAGGACAGGAGTCCAGATGGAACAGATGGTCTGATGAAAAGGACAAGTAGTCTGTGCTTGTTCCAGCCGACAGCGCTGGAATCTTCTCCAAAAAGCAGAAACGATGAATGGGGATTAAGGGAGGCAGAATTACTGTGGAAAAAGCAGCGGTGTATGCAAACCAAGTGAGAGGCGTCCTTGGCAGGGAGATTATTTCCTGATGTCAGGCTTATAGGCACACACGTGATTTGATCTCCAAAACCATACTTAAGGATTATGCAACTCCGCAGTGGTCCACGCTCCTGAAGCAGGGCTGACAAAGCGCTGTGGGGAGGGCAGGGCAGGAGGGGGACCTTTACCGTTAGACTTCCGCACCAGGAAGCTCTGACAGCTACTGAAACACTGTCGTGTTGTTTCATCGTGGGATGGATTTTTGCTGTCAAGTTTGACAATTTTCAGAAATGTGGAAAAAACTAAGAGAAGTGGCAAGAGACACCACAGTAGTCAGGCTCTGGACATGTAGCAACTCTCCATCAGTGCCCAGAAGGCACCATCCACTCATCAGTCAACAGCCTGCCAGGCTAGAGACACTGGGCTGGGCTCCCCACATTCCCTGCTCTCGATCTCCTTGGACACACTCCCTGCTCCAACCACACATGGCATCTTCAGTGCTCTGTGGAAACGGTTCATCAAATCCCTCGTTGACGGAACAGTGGCACCACTTACAAAAACACAGCTGGGACAAGCACCACGCTCCTCCCTTTAATTTGGTTTTCCCTACTATGTGTCGAGTGAAACAACAAACAACTGCTCGCCAGCCCCCTTCTCCACACCATTCAGGATTTAAGAGGCCGCAGTCACATCATCCTCAATCAACTCTGTGGGAGGACAGAGAAGCCGTTGGAGTATTTCCCTGTTCAAAGGCATGGAGCAGCTTTCACAAGAGCGCCCTTTCACGAGAGAGCAACACCTACCCTTCACGAGATTATAAACCGCGACTCCTGCTATCAAATAATTCAATCTTAAAGAAAATGTATATGCGTGCACAGCCCTTTCACGTGAAGAAATGGGAGCTAATCCAATGTAGCAGGTTTGTTGAGACAAGCCCTGAGGCAGCTCAGCCTGACAAGGCCATCTCTCAAGGAGAGAGGAAAAAGTAGTTCTTTTCATCTGACAGGCGTACGGAGAAGGCGCACGATTCACCCATCGCAAGGCAAAGGCTGGGCTGCGGGGGCAAGAGGAGCAACATGAGCTCACAAAAGATGCTGAAGCGCCTCAGAGGACCACCTGGCTCCTAGTCACCACTGCCCAGCCCAGGGGACCAGTGGTGAGGGGACAGGGCTGAGGAGATGGATGGCTTTTCAGTTGGAGAAACCCTGTTCTCTCCTCAGCTGGTTGCACCAGTGACCACAAGACCAACCACTGGGCAACTTCAAGGCTGTACAGCTCATCACCGCACAGAGAGCTGCCTGCTGGAAACTAGACAGCAGCTCTGTACAAGGAAACCTGTGCACATCCCTCCCTTCCGCAGCCGGTGGGAGCTCCCACACTCCAAGGGGCTCATCCGTTTGGAGCAAGAGACCTCAAGCAGTTGTGGTACAGCCCCTGGGAAAAGAGAAGGTATTTCTGCCACAAAAGAGCTGTTTCTCATTGTACTGAATAGGCTGGTTAGAACAAATCCCCTGCAAATCCCAGCAGAGAGGAAGGGGAAACCTCCCGCTTATAACGGGATATGAGTCTAATGCAACTATAATGTACCCTGGCCAAAACTGAGAAAGTTTACATTAGGAAATGTTAACCTGTTTTTCCTCTTTCTTTCCCCAATCTCACTGAGAAATACAGTCAGCACAGAAGGTCTCAGCCATTAAATACTCTCTCCAGTCTTTGCACTGAACTAAGAGACAACTAACATTTTATCACAGATGCTTCAGGAAGAAAATAGTTGTGCCGAGGAATAAAATATCAGAGAAACCATCGCAACCTCTAACTTCTTACAGGAGGTTTGCTCATTTCTTCTATCTTTGGCTCTAGTCTCAAAGGGGAGACAGCTTTCAGCATGAGAAAAGCTAAAAATGGCTCCACTCTGGACGTGCTGCTGGGAGTCATTTCTGAAGCTTTCCTTGGCTCCTGCACTGGGAGCTGGAGGAATCGGTGGCTCAGATCCAGTATGGCGCAGAGCAAAATTGTCATTGGATTTTTCCTCCAGATGCCACACACCGCTGAAAACTGGGGAGCAAGAGGTGCCTTTCTGTCATGCTTAGTGACATAACTAGGGCATCAGTTCACCTATTTATCGTTTCATTGACACCAATCCTCATTTTCTCCCTGTTCAATACTTCTCCCCAAACTCCTGCTGTACAGTAAGACCCAACAGAATAAACAACAGATGGACTCTGGGTCTTGTTGTTTTCTTTCTCCAGGATGTTTAAGAGTTGAACTTTGATGCACCAGACAACTCAAAGGACATTTTAAAGCTTGACCTCCTCAACTCAACATTTGCAGATCTTCTTCTAATGAAGCTTATTAAATTTTTCTATAGAGTTTCTTTATTTCAAGATTGATCATGTCTGTGTTATTACTACTCATAAAGGACTGACATTAATAATTAATGTGCACTGATCTTGGCAAGTCCCTGTTATTCAGCTCAACAAATAATTCATGCATTCCATTTCTGTCCTGCAAAGAGGAAAGCAGAGGCATTCAATTCCTCTCCACGCATCAAAGTGAACATATAACCACAGTAGGAATCCACTGCTACACCTGTAACTCATAGAAAAAAAAAACCCAGCATCTCAGTAAGTACAAAAGGAAATACTTTAAGACTTCAGTCTTTGGGACAAGAGCTTCACTAGGTCATATCACATTCACGTACTGTGGAAATCACCTACTGACTCAGCCTGACAGTGACCTCCACTTGTCAGCAAAGTTTAT
>NW_010244952.1:1409-7015 GCF_000690775.1 Eurypyga helias | reverse complement strand
TGCCATTGTCAGGGAAAGTTTTCTTCTCGGCTCCATTTAACAGGGTCTGCTCCCCTCTCCTCACATCTCAGACTTAACCCTGTCCTGGGCAAACAGCGGGTCCATACCATGAGCTGGATCTCTCGCGGGAAGGGACAGACAGCCTCCGTGCGGGTGCAGAGCCACCAGCTAAGTCCCCAGGAAGCACCTCCAGCTGCAGCGCTCCCCTGTCACCCAGGCACTGCTGGGAGCATGTGGGGACAGGGCTTCCTCTGAGCACCACGGCCACACAAATAACCTCCTGCTCCCAGAGGCAGGGCACTGGCATCAGCAAACCAAACTAACTGTCCTCTCAGACAATTACTAATTCCCTATTATTAATTTCCTCATCCACCTGGCTGAATTACTGTACCAAAGCCATACAAGATTTTACTTCTGCTACCTAGGAGTGCCTCTGAGCAGGGACCATTTGGGGTCCTAACCCTGGGGAAGACCTGTGAGACAGGCAAACGCTGCAGGGACAGACACCAAGTCCTGCTACAGTGCCAGGCCCCAGCTGAGATCCATACCACATGGCAGCTTGGATAATCGTCTGACCAGCCATGGCTTGGCCAGACGCTATTTTAGTTCAAGTATGCACAGAGGGGAGGAGAAGAAAAATAGATTTTAGTGATTTAAGAGGAACATGGTATTCTGTTAAAATAATTATATTAATAACTCAATACCTAACCAAACAAGACCTCAGAACAAAGTTCTCTGGCATGAGTACTTATTTTCTTTTAACAGCTTGAAATTCAAACATACCAGGAAAATAAAGATAATAAAAGCCTGGAACTTTAGACATTTTATTTCTATGGTTCACTGTTTGGTAGAAAGCCATACTGCATATCCCCAGCAGGGATTTCCCAGGGCAGCAGTAAATCTTGTTACTGAAAATAGATAGAACAGTTGGGGAAATTTAAATCAAAGTTACCTTGTTAATGCCGTCACCTACAAGCTACATCCAGCTGCAGAGAAGCCCTTTTGAGCAAGAGAACTTCCCAAAATGGATATACTCACCCACACACAGGATGTTGAAACAAAACCCATGACTAACTGACTTATTAACCAGCTGGTCAGGCAAACTGTCAAATCCTACGTGTCCAGAGAGCGGGACAGTACGACAGCCTTCACCCTGAAATACAGTGAAACAGTTGTGTCATTTTTAAGCAAAGACACTTCCCTGTATAAACCCCTCAGACCTCCCAAGCAGAATCAACTGCACAGGCCAAGCAGAGATTTGCACGCAGACTGTAAATCACGACAGCATGCTTCCTTCTTCTCCAAAACAAATCCAGACTGCACCAATAAAATGATTTGTTTGCCACACATTAGAAAGTAGCCCTGTCAGAAAAATATTAAACTGCGCAAAACACATACCCAAACACAGCTGCTGAAATACAGAGGGGGCAAAACATTTGTTTCTTGAGAAGTTATGCAGGCACTCAGGTCTCATATTGAAAACATTCCCCTGTGCAAAGGAATGTATTAATGATGCCTCCTCCTATAAGCCTAGTACCTGTAATTCACATTAAGTGAATTAACTCACGTGTAATTCACATTCACAGCTGCAATTACAGAAATTAGCTAGAAGCAGTTAGGAGAACTGTACCTACATCTGTTAATTGAACAGCCCAAACACGCTGCCTCTGCAAAGCTCAAATGCTGCAGCACAGAAACAGCAGAGAACAGAGTCTTCAAGCTATCAAACAGCAGTATCTTCCATTTGTTGTGAAGATGAAAATCTCAGCCTGCAACCGAGAATCTGTCCAAATTTATAAAAAGGCCACTGGCACAAGAAATACGGGGATTATTGAAGGAAGCTGCAAGGAAGATGCTTGCACGGGCAGGTGACCAGACCGTGCAAGGTAGCAGGTCTTCTCCAGCTCTGGGCGTTGTTATCCAAGGGTCGGAACATCTTTCCAAGCTAGGAATTGACAAGACAAAACCCCGAGAAAGTGCCCAGAACTGAGCTGCTCATAACCACACGGCCCCATCAGAGCGGAACCTGCGTCAGGGTCTGGGAGAGGAGGCACCCAAACCTGCCTGCTGGGGGGCATGGGCTGCTCCCTGCCCAGCCACCCAAACGACGGCATGAGAAGCAGCTCCCACACCCTGCCCCACACCACCAACCCACCCGTCCCGGCCAGGCACCCCCCTTCTGCCCCGGGAAGCAGAAGGGTCGAGCTCCAGCTCAAGCTGTGCTCCACACCCAGCATGGCCACTTGCTTCTGGAGGGGAAGTTGGAAATTTTCACTCAGCTGCTGCACAAAGGCCAAGGCACTCTGGGTTCCAAACCTGCACCGCAGAGAGTAATGAAATACAGAGAAAAATGGAGAGTCGGTAGGAACCCTGCATATCTGTGTGTACGGGGAAGTTCCCTTCCTGCAGCCCCCCAGGAAGGGATTTCCCTCTCTGGAGCAAAGGTTTTTCTTAACAGTGTATCTTAGTGCCAAATACAGAAAATTCCCCTCTGGCCCTTCAGGAACATCAGCAGTTTGCAAGAAATACTACAGCCAAAAGGCAGTCATTTATAGGGCGTATTTTTTAACTTACTCTTTCAAAATCATGTTTTCACGTATCATGAAAGTCTGTTTACAGGAACAGGCATACTGGTTCTCCCTCTTCTGTTAATGGCACAGGTATTTTAGGCTAGAACATCCCCAGGGACTGCATTTACTACAGTCGCTATCAGAGTACAATCACTTGCCTTGTTACTGTTTTGCTGGCGTGGGGATATTTTTTCCCCAAGTATGAGGCTCCAAACACATTTCAGCCATTAACCATATTTACCACCCTGTGATGTGTAAATATGTTTCCCCTTAGCCATATTTTGTGTATCAGTCTGACTCTTCCTGCCAAGATGTTCACCAAATATGGCGCTTTATTAATTCCCGAGCACCTTGCCTCCAAATGACACGTTCATCAGGAAGGCGCTTGAGTTCCCCAGCAGATTCTGTTTTCGCCTTCTGAGGATGCAGCTCCGAGGCCAAATAATTCACCAACAGTTAAAGCAGAAGAAAGGGAGACCGTCAGGCACGCAGATTTTTGTGATGACACACCTAAACTCTCCTCAGCTGCTCTCACCAAAACAAAGACTGGGGTTTGATCTGCAGCGAGAGCGCACCACGGCCCTGATGAAGAACAGACCTTTGCACCCGCAAAGGTGCCAGAGAGAAGCAGATGCAGGCCCCTCGCACGGAAGGAGAAATACCAAGTGTATTTTAATACTCAGCCTTAAAACCGCACCGTTGGAAGACTGTTTGAACACTACTCTCCCCAGGAAGCGTGGGTGGGAGTGTAGGCTCTCATTAAGAACAAATCTTCTCCTCGTTCCTAAATATAAGTGTGATCCAGATGGAACAAAATAAACGGTAGAAGTTAAGCCACTCTCGGCTGAGAGGAGGCATTTACCGTTGCACAGAATTCAGCCTGCAAGTCATTTCCTGTGGCCTCTTTTTCTAGTCACCTGTGGTTTTATAATGCAGTTAAACCACACTTCACATCTGCTACAGGCCAGGAAACAAGTACTGCAAAACCTGATCTCCAGTCACAGCAGCTGAGCCTTCACGTTAAGCACACAGCCACGAGGTATGTTGTGCTACTCCAGCTAAAATCCCAAAGCCTGCTCGGCCAAGGCATCGAGAGATCAGACACAGTTAAAAAATAAAAATAAACCCCAGTGTTTTAAGGTCAGACTGGTTCTGACACACATCACAAAGTTGTCAGCAATTACCAAACCTTTTCTATCTGATCTGGTTTTCTGTCTGATCCACCAAGAAACAGTAAGTCGCCAGTCTTCACGCACCAAGTGGTGTCTCTGTATCCAGAATGCTGCTAGATATAAACAGCGTCCTCGTAAGCAACACACGAACACAGCAATTAGTCATCTGGCCTGTACATTAAGTGTAGATTTGGATTACCTTTTTCAAAACTGAAGGAGAATATGTTAAGCTTTTTGCTGAAAAAGCCTTCAAGAGCTATCTTCCAATGCTTATCTTCAAAAACAACCTTTCTGGTCACATTTAAAACATATGAAGAGGTACCAACAAGGTAAGCAAGGTTTAACTACTACCTGTGTGAAGGCTTTTTCCACGAGCATCAGTGAGCGCTGGAGGGCTGAGAGTCCGTCTGTACTCTCTATTTTAAAGTTAGCATCTTCTGGGAACGAAGACAAAGACGGGATCTCTGGGAAGCCAGTGTGAACACTGGCACCACACCAAGACACCAGATGCCTTCTGTTCCCCCCATATACACAGAGTGACCTCCACCAGCATAGAATGGGCGGTAGTTGCTCGGGAGGAAACAGAGAGTGTTTACCACAAGCAAGATGAAAAGAACAAAAAGAGCAACACGCTGTCTTGCTGCATTGCCAGGTGGGGCTATTGCAGAGTGAAAGTAAGGAGTAGCCCCTTGGAGAGGTTATTTTATTTCTTCCCAGTCTTGGGAAGATTTACACACTTCTGTTAGTGCTTCTCCATGCCACAGAAAACAATGCTGCCTATTCTAATTCTTACAAAGAACCATCAGCAATATATGCATAGATGTTACAGTAAATGACCCCAAGTCTGAAAGCACTTCACATTAAGTATTAGTTTACATAAAAAGGGCAAGATTTAGACTCCAGGTGTTTGAATCACTCCAGGGTCCTCAGGATGAAAAAAAAAAAAAAAAAACTATTAGAGGAAAATCTTGCTGAATGTGCGTGTCTACCTTGATCTGCTTCACTCAACAAGTAGATACAGCGCTGACAGCTCATGATGTCCTCGGAGCCCTGACGGGCCGCTACCGCTTTGTGGAAGTAAAGCAGAGCATCCTCCCCGAGACACGCTCACTGCAAACATCAACGCTCCATATTCAGGGCAATTTCTGGTGGCCTGGACTAAAGGATCAATGAAGAAGGACACCATGGCAGAAGAAAAGCGTCCACGTGGCGATATTCAGACAGAGCACAGCAAATGAAGAATGCTACGGCTCCGAACCCAAGGGACTCGGTGTCCAAACAAGGCCTGCACAGGAAGAAAACACTCCCCAAGACTGCAGCACAATACTGCACCTAACGGAAAAGAGCGTTTCTGTTTAGGACACTGGCAGCTGACATTTAGTACTTCCAACAATTTCCCAGCTCTCCCCAGATGAAAACCCCTTCAAATGCGAGGCCTCGGAGACTCCCTTTTGAGGATTTCAAAACGGCCACCACAAAGACAACTGCACCGTCCCCCAACGAAAACTAATCAAGCCACGTTCACAGAGCTCCGCCACCGCTGCTCACAGCAGCCACTCCCCTGCCCCTCTGCCACCCCGTGAAGCCGAGACAACTCTTGCACAAGAAGTCAAATGTCAAATCACAAAGCAAGACAGAACCTGAATTCAGGTTTACACATCACAGTTTTTCAGATCATCTTTAAGCTAGAACAACATCAGAATCCTTCTCATGACCTCGGCATTACACCATCCGCTTTCCCAGACTGCATTTGGCTCTGGTTAAACAGCAAATTAGAGCAACACTTGTACCAATTGCTTATCACTTGTACAAATGCAAAATTCTCTTATGCAATAACAGAATTATCCAGCAGACAGTATAAACA
>NW_010244952.1:0-1305 GCF_000690775.1 Eurypyga helias | reverse complement strand
GGAAAGAGCTCTGAATCAGCCACCACGGAAAGCGAGAAACGTCTCACCAAAGCTCCTGACCATTGACCACCCTCTTCAGGTGCATTGCATCATTCAGCCATTCAACATTCACAAACAGTCAAGTGTTTCCAAAATCTCAAATTCTGACAGCTCTTAAGATTACATTTCTTCTTTATGCCCCTGCCAAAGGGTTGCTGAAACGCCGTGCTGTTTGGATAGATTCCCAGAAGTCTCCTCCAGCAGTTAAAAAATACATACATATATATATCAGCAGTCTTAATGATGCTTCTGACCTGTATTTCAGAGGCTTAGACAGTGCCTGGCAAGCCAGCCCTCTGCACCCAGGGGAACCAGGTGGACACAACCCCTGTGGGTCTCAGCATTTAAATCCTGCACCCTCCATGTCAGCAGAAGACAGGAGAGGGGCCTCAGCTCGCTGGTGACGAGGCCACCCTGCCTGCCTGGGGAGGAGGGGGTGTCACTGACCATCTCCACAATAAACGCAGGTTTAGATCAAGGGTTTGCGGGGACAGAGGCAGGGTGGTAACCCTAACTGCCCCATATACCCAGCCCCAGCTCTCACACGTGTGTAACGCGGTCACCACACACAAAGCAGCCCTCTACATCACCACGATGTCACGGTTAACTGCTCCACGAACCGTGGCCACGACTGGATGCCCAAGACCTGGGCTGACAAGTAGTCTGTCAGGACAAAGACATTTTCAATTTGCAGCACACTCATTTCATGTCCGTCTCACAGCTAGCTTTCCTTTTTGCCTTCGGTGAGCGCCTGTGCCGTATCATAATTAATTCCAGGCCACTAGCAGATGTCTAAAACTCCTGTGCATTATCTTAGGAAAGCATAACGCTCAATTTTCTTTAAAAGACAGGGTAGAAGTGAGTCACTTTACATACCTTGGCAGTCACATAGAAGGCAATGGGTATGTCCAGGAAGAAATAACATCACAAACTGGCAAGGAACGACTACATCTACCCGTTCAACAAGATCGGGTCCATGCTAAAACCTACTGCTTTGAAGACGAAACGGCAGGCATTAATCTCAACATCATTCATTGGCACTAACACACGGACATGAAATTTGGAAGCCCATCAAATCACAGACAAAACGCTTCAACACACAAACACGCTACAGACGCCTCCCTAGCACTTCTCTAACATACACAGAGGTGTCTCAACTCCCTCCGCTCCTCTTCTGGATAATTCTCCACAGGCACAGAGAGCCCCGTGCCGCGCCAGGAAGGCGGGCGGGCACCGCCGGCGGCAGGTGAGCCCGTGGGCAGCCGG
>NW_010244951.1:0-680 GCF_000690775.1 Eurypyga helias | reverse complement strand
CTGTGCTTCGCCTGGGGCCCCGCGGAGGTGCTGGTGTGCGAGACCCTCTTCGGCCGCAAAGGTGGGTCCCCGTCCCCGGGCGAGGCCGAGCCGGGCCGGGCCCTTCTGCCCGGGGCGCTAATGGGGTGTGTTGCAGGCTCCGGGGAGCGAGAGCCGAGCTCCTCCCGCCTCTTCTTGGTCCGTAAGGATCAGGACATCTACATCCAGACCTTGCGGAAACTCTTCAACGAGGCGCACGGGATCTTTGTCGGCCTGCAGCGGAGCGAGGAGGAGCTGGCGGGGAAGTCGAGGAAAGCCCAGTGAGTGGATGGGGTGCGGGAGGCTGGGAACGGCCCGGGATCGCTGCTCCTTCTCCAGCCAGGCAAATGCCATTGACCTTCCCAACTCAGACTGCTTGGGGCTGCTGTAATCAGCAGCTGTGCAAAACAAAAAAAGAGACAGTTTTACCCGGGATCGCTGCTCCTTCTCCAGCCAGGCAAATGCCATTGACCTTCCCAACTCAGACTGCTTAGGGCTGCTGTAATCAGCAGCTGTGCAAAACAAGAAAAAAAAGACAGTTTTAGGGTCATTTTACAAAACGAGGACCTGATCCTTCCAGTAACTGTGCTGACCACCACCTTCGTGTGTATAGCCAGCGTAGGTGCAACCGCTGCGCACTGCCACGAGATTCACCCAAGTCC
>NW_010244950.1:0-615 GCF_000690775.1 Eurypyga helias | reverse complement strand
TGCCTCCCCCCCGCCCCGTCCCCGGTTTGTTTGTATTGTGTCAGAAAAGGAGAGAATTTCAGAATTACAGCTGAAAACGCCATCTGTTTCCAATGAATCCCCCATAGTTTTTCACAATGTTTTTGGCAGATCTCTGCCTGCAAATTCCTTCAAGCCCTGAGTGCTTGTTTTTGTTGGGGGAGGGGAAACCCAGTCCACAGAGGCGGATTTGTTCCTTCCAAAACTCTCCAGTTTCTTTACCTCCTTTTTTTTTTTTCCTTTTTTTTTTTTTTTTTCATTTGCAAGGGGGAGAAGAGGGGAGAAAAAAAAGCAGGAGGGAGAAAGAAAAGCCCTAACGCTTCAATCTCCCCGTTGATCTTTAGTCACGCTTTCTCTTCTTTTTTAATTTACTCATTTTTAAATCGCCTCTGCCTTTCTTTTGCATAACCGTAGGTGAAGCAGTCTCGCACACACATGCAGTAAATAAAATAAATAACTGCCTTACGCCCTTCCTTCCCCCCCATCCCTTTGCCCTCTTAGCCCCGTTGCAGGAAAACGAGCCTTTCCAGCGCTGCCCTTAGCGCTGAGGTGTCCCCTCTGGACCTTCCTTCTCCCAAGGGACTTCCCAGCAGGCTG
>NW_010244949.1:289-9125 GCF_000690775.1 Eurypyga helias | reverse complement strand
AGAGTTTAAATTTCACCCCAAAGAGCAGACATTTGGCAAATGCAAAAAAGCTGTCAAAATGCAAGGATTTGGGCAGTCACCGCGAGCAAAGCAGGAAAAACCCTGTATGGCTCACAGCAGTCTGCCTTCCAGCAAGGCCTTTGGGAGCCCCAGCACAGGGCTTGGGGGCTGCTCCCTGTCTCCGCAGCAGAAGGAGCGGCATCCCGCTGGGAGCTGAATAAAGAGCCAAGAGCCGCATGTGTGTGCCTGAGCCAGTCCCAAGGAGCAGTGACGCTGCGGTCACTCTTTCATCTCCCTTCCCAGCTCAACCAGGGATCTGGTTTGGCTTTTTGTGCGTGCCATGAGCTGGCTCGACCTCCTGTTCCCACTTCGTGCAGTGCTTCCTCCCGTGCTCTGCAATCTGCCGCGGCTCCTCCGAGCGGGCTGGGTCCAGATGGCTGAATTTGGGCTGATAAAGGGGCTGTCTTCAAAGGAGAAGCGAGGCGGAAGCCGTCTGGCCTGATATCTCTTTCTGGTGCTGTCAACGGGAGGCCGAGGAGACAAGCTGGAGCCGGATGGAGACCAGCTCCATTGCAGGGAGCACAGAAAGGAAACAAATTCTCCTTTAAAAACGCTCTCCCTGTGCCGATAAATGGTGTCTGCTTGCCTTTATTTCAGACAGCTCCTGCCAAGCCCAGTTTACATCAGTTTTAAGGTGTGCTCTGGTCTTTGCTCAGCCCACTGTGCTACGTGAAAGATAGCAGCACTAAGTATCTTCAGACGCTCCCGAGGGATGACCGGGAATGCAGCTGGCGCTTTGCGTGCTGCTGGCTTTTAAGCTCGACGTGGTAAAATGCTAACGGGGCTTGTCGCTTCCCATCCGCAGTGTGCAGTGGCTGGCTGCGCTGGGGCTGTCGGACACCTTGCTGAGCCCAGCCCCAGCGGGAAGCGTGCGGCTGGCAGGCTCTCCGGGACCTTTGCGGTGCATCAACTGCAGCCCGGCAGTAACTGAGGGAGTGGGGAGCCACCTTGGCGAACAGAGGAGATGATAAAAGCCGCCACTTCTGGGAATAAAAATAGGTTTTTCTTCAGGGATCTCTATTTTCGCATTTTTTTCCAGGATTGGGAGGGGAAGAAGCTTCCCTGCCCTTTGAAGACAGAATAATTTATAAGCCCCGTTTATAAAAATCAGCAATTTCCCTTTAAGTCAGCTCCTGCGCCTTCGTCTTGGCTTCCCTGGTTAGTCACGTAATGAGGATATTTCTAATACAAACGTGTCAGGGGAGGAGGGAGCCAAACAGCGCTTTATCAGAGGAGAATCTGTATCCCCCCAGATGCTAATTAGTCAGACGCAGGCGTGGGGGGCTGGGGCGAGGCGAGCTCTTATTTTAGAAGCTGCAATGATTTGTGCCCTCGCAATTTCTCGCGCAGGGCTGGAAAGCCGTGCCAAGGTAGAGAGCGACTTGAGATCTCCCTCGACTTTCACATCCCCGCCCCTCCGATGTGTTTGCCATGCTGCTGCTCCTGCTGCTGTTTGTGAGGTTATTTCTGTCTTGGCTAAACAGATTCTCTCTCCTTATAAATACGGAAATCTGATGATTGAGCTCTTCTGTCTCTTGGGACGAGTTGAAAGCGTTGTGCTGAAGAGAAGAGGGCTGCTGAGCACTCGGCTTGGTGGCTTTCTTTTCTCTGCGAGTGGTGAGAAACCCATAAGGTTTAAATGCTGGGATGCACCTCGCCAGGATGGGCGCGTGGCCTCCCAGGCTGTGCTCACGGCGTGCCGAAGGCTGTGAACGGGTGGCCGCGCTGAGCGTGGCGAGGTGAGGACAAGAACGGCAGCGGCCCCGTGCTGCCTCTCAAAGCCGTTAGCACTGCCCACCAAGACCCTGGCTGAACCCACCCGCCCGGGTCATAGGGTCAGGAGGCAGCAGTGGGTGGGTACAAAAGCATGGGCTGTGGTAGAGCTCCCTGCTCTGTCTGGGTGAAACTGGTCCACCGCTGAGATCCCCACCTATCGCCAGTGTGCCGGGTAGGCTTGATCTGTGAGCCTTGAGCAGCTGCTCATTTTTGGGTTGTGTTGGAAAAGTCTGTGGTTTTAGATTTGTTAAAGAGCTTGGAATGCCACTGGGCATCCAGTAGTATTCCTAAGAAATCTCTTGAAACCTCCATCATAGAGTGGTGGCCCCCACCCGAACTTCTTCAGGACTTTGGATCCCCATTACAGCCTGTCTTCTTTCCTTGATTTTCTCAGCATCCTTCCTTCCTGCAGCCAGAGGTAGCTTTGGTCTTGGACAAATGCACAGGTATTTGCTCTTCCCTTAACATCCTGGCTGCATTTGCTGTGTAACATTCCCAGATCTTCAGCTTCCCTAGAAAGCAGGGTGCGGGGTGCTTGAGATTTCCATGCTGGTGACTTTAACTCTTTCCTGAGCCAGTTTTGGCTGAGTACCTGAAGGGAGATGCAGTGATTCCCTGCTGAAAGCGCTTACAAGATCCATCCATGCCCTTGGTTGGGAGTGAAGGCTGAGTAAAGTGTGGGCGCACAAACTCAGCTTGTACAGCAGCCAACACCCTGCCCAGGGTGCCTTGGGTCGAAGGCAACAGACCTGGCAAAAGTGCAGTAGGTGTGCGACCCAGAGGGCATCATGTGGTTTCAGTGTGAATTGAGAGGCTAAAAAATAAAGAAGTCCTGCAGTCTGCACACATCTCATTTTCATTCCAGAAACATCTGACACAGGCTGATACTCGGCGGGTGGCATTGTCCATTCTGCGGGTCTTGTCGTTGGCTTGAGACCTCGGTCAGAGAGCTTGCAGAGCCAGACACCCCTGCCCTCCAGGACAAGGGGGTTTACCAGATGCAGGAGAAAGGCAAGATGAAAAATGATGGTTGGAGGCATGAACAGAAGAAGCAAACAGCTCTGAAAAGGATCTGAGGGGTTGGATTGAAGGTGTCAGGGGTATTCCAGGAGCAACAAGCAAGACCTCATTCATCTTACATATAGAGGAGTTGAACATGTAAAAATCAGCTGCCTTTCTTAAAAAAAAGGGTCCTAACTGCTAAATGGAAAAGACTGAGTGGCCCCAGAGGTATTCTGGTAATAGGAGTGACATTGAACCACTGATTGGAGCCCTTGGTCTGTTGAAAGGTATGGATGTGGAGCCGTCCCAGCTTTTCCTGCTATTGTTCTTACAGACAGAGGCTCTGAAAGCTCTGAAAGTATTTGCCACGCTGGATCCAGTCCATGGCCTATGAAAGTGTTTATCCGATTTCCAGGACGTTGGAGGGAACTTAACATCACTGGAACAGGACTCTCCTCCTGTCATTTGTATTGTGCCAGGATATTTTTGTCAGAATATATAATTTCTACAGTGTCTGCCAGAACCAGCCAACATTTCTAGTGTTTTCTTCAGGCAAACTTTGATCTCGTCTTTCATGTACAGCTGGAACAGCCTAGCTGCATGCAGGGGGGCTCTGTAAACCATTCTGTACATGCCCACCACCATGGCATTTCAGCAGTGGTGGCACGACGTGTCTTCCGCTTTCTCAGCCAGTTTCTCTAGGTGTTGGGGTTGTCCATGGGAAGGAAGCACAGTCCCTCTCTGCCATGCCGGAGAGCCCCTGGTTCTCTTCGTTCCAGGTGAAAAACTCAATTCTCTCTTTGAAAATAGACATTTTCTCTTTGTGAGGCTTCTTTAAAGCCTTGAAGGTGTAAAGGTGGGACAGACCTTTGAAAGAAGCTCTGAACACTAACCAGTGAGCATCAGTTAGGTCACTGCAGGGTCCTGCTGTGGTCCCTTATGGGCGGCACTCGGGCTGTGCAGAGCGCTGCCATTTTCTATAGGATTTGCAGCTTTCCATTATCTGAAGGGGGCCTACAAGGGTACTGGGAGAGGACTTTTTACAAGGGCCTGTAGTGACAGGACAAGGGGTAATGGGTATAAATTGAAATCAGGGAGGTTTAGATTAGATGTCACGAAGAAATTCTTCACGGAGAGGGTGGTGAGGCACTGGCACAGGTTGCCCAGAGAAGCTGTGGATGCCCCATCCCTGGAAGTGTTCAAGGCCAGGCTGGATGAGGCTTTGAGCAGCCTGACCTAGTGGAAGGTGTCCCTGCCCATGGCAGGTGGGTTGGAACTAGATGGTCTGTAAGGTCCCTTCCAACCCAAACCGTTCTGTGATTCTATGATTTGGCTACAGCATGTAGCCAGGAGCCCAGACTCCTATGCCTGCCTCTGTCCTCCAAACAACACCATGGCCTTGGCTCAGACACATTTCTCAGTTTTTAATAATTTTGAGGGTATCCTCCCTCACGAATCAAGGTTTAAAGAGCAGTTTTAAAGTTGTTTAGGGGTTTTAGAGATCCTGGTTTGGCCAGATGCCGGTTGCTAAACTGACTCTTAACAATAGCTACCAAGGATTTTGTGCTGCTTTATTGCCTTAAATACTCATATGTCTCATGCTGCACCTCAGAGCTGTGGCTGTATAATCAGAGGTACACAAGGAAAGGTGTCATGTCCTTGTGTATAAATCCTTCACAAGGAAGGAAATGTTTTGGTATTGAAACATCCTGAAAACATACCTCAGTTAATACCTGGTTTTAAATAGTTATTGCATGCCGGCCGCTTCGCAAATGCTGCAGGCAGTGGGGAGTGCAGTGTGGCATTTCTCTAATTTGCAATGTTAATGATCCAATTTAAGTCATGTAAAGTTAGCACAAGATACCAAACCTATAAATGCCTGTGATAATAGTGTATGTGCGTGAGAAGAGCCCGGAGGGAAATACAGTGTTAAATACACTCTATCACAATTGAAAGGAAAGGGCCGGGGGCTGCTTGTGCTGCTGCTCTCTCGGAGGGAAATCTAACAGAAATCATGTAATTATTCTTCCTTGTCCCTCAGTTGCTTTCCCAAAGTATTTGGTCTGCTTACCGAATTGGTGCTTCTTCTGTTACTGTAGACTCCCAGGATTAGTCATACATCATCATCTAAAAAAAGAGACTTTCTTCCCTGTGCTGCAAATGTCATTTTTGATTAGGAAAACAGACCTTTGAAACGTCTCGTTCCCTTTCCATAGCTTATGCCTTTCTGTTTGCTGCATTTTGTTCAGCTTGAACGTGGCAGTCAGGCAGACCCTTCGCGGTGGGGGCTCCGCGGAAGCGTTTCGGCACAGGCACTGTGGCACACGCGGGCAGACGGACACTTCTGCCCCCATTTGAAACAAAGCAAAGGTCCAAACTCCTCGTTACCTGCCAGTGAGTCGAGCTACCCCGACTGCAGGTGCACACAGTAAAAAGTAATTTCGGTGACCTTCAGTTTAATTAATATGACTTGAGGTTTTAATCATGCAGCAGTAGTGATGCTGCTAGCTTTTCAATTGCAAAAAAAATTGGCTTCAAATACCAGTTTGTCTTACAGTTATAAATGAATCAGGTTCAAAATCTGGATCTCGTAGTGGATATCGCAGGCCTAATTTGTTACTGTTAAATAAGATCTGTTCAGCAGTTGCTCAGAAAAGAAAAACAGCAGTGTTGTAACTGGTGCATTGGCAGAGCTAGTACAAAGTCAATAAACAGTTGTTGTTTATTGCTTTGTTGAAACTGAGTCAGTAGCTATCAGGATGTATTTCAGTGCCTCGGTCGCTGTGTCACCCAAATGCCATTTATTTTCAATTTGGTACCGGGTGGTGATGGTGAGGTGAGTGGTTAGTGCTCTCAATCCAGCAGTGTGCACATGCTGATGGAAAGGGACAACCTCGTCTTCCTGGGAGCCTTCTGCACTGGTCACTGTGGGATTCTGCAGGTCCTTCAACATGTGAGACTTAGAAAAAAGGGTTTTACTTAGCTCACCCAGAGAGAAGGCAAAGGCTAGCCATGGTCGTTGGCAACGGGTGGGGGTGTTTGGAGTACCTCTCTTTCCCAGGATAAACTGGGGGTAAGTCTGGCTTAGGAGCAGGCTCCTCTCCTCTTAAGACAGATGGAGGAAAAGGGACCTAAAAAGATGAGGGATCTCATCAGCTTGCACCAAATCTTGATCAGGCTACCCCAAAACCGGATCAGCTCTGTTGCTGTTTAGTGTGACAAATTGGTTTCTAACCCGAGCTTGCAACAGCAATTCCACAATTGATCGAGCAAATGTGCATCAGCTCCTTAGCTTTACCTCTGCAGTTGTCTGTGGTATTTCCTTACAACCTTCCTGCAATTTAAGGTAATCGTTTCTTATTCTGGTGATCAGAAACATAAAAAACAAACAAACAAACAAACTCGTGTTTTCTCTGAGGCAGCCCTTTCTGTATCTGAAGACAGCTATTGTATCCCTCCCTAGTCTTCCCCTTTTTTCTCTAAACAACCCCATTCTTCCAGTGTCCCTGGATGGCTGTAGCTTCTAGCTTTTATCTATAGGACGCTCAAGGGGATTAGGTTTTCCTTGGAATAATGGGCTCCAAAACAGTGTGTTTAAGCTGAAGCCTGAGGGATGCAGAGGAGAGCATGGGAGAGTCTTTTGCCAGGTTTGCAGGTTCCATTCCTGCCATACATCCCTCTGTGATGCTTTCCTTCTTCTTGCTGAACATGCTGTTACTATTGTTGATCTATATGGTGGGTTCATCTTCATCCACTATAAACCTCACAGCCTTTGAGCCTCTCCTTTTATAGCATTTCTCACACAGGCAGACCATGCACATCTTGGTTCATGGTGATTTTGTTCCCAGTGGGGTTTTTTAAGCACTTTATGTTCGTAGATATTTCATATCTGTATTGGCATGATACCTAGAGGCTGCGGAGGTCTGTTGTCCGAAACACTGCGAGATGGTGCTTCTACATACCTACCTATACACAATCAGAGTATCCTCCCCCAGAGCCTGCTGCCTACTGAATTTCTCAGGATAACCTAGTGCGGTACAGCTTGAGGCAGAGTGAATCTGCAAATAGCATACGATTTTCTGTTCCCAGATCAGAGAGTGAAGGCATAAATATTTATTAGCAGGAGCAATGTTCTAGCCTGAGAGTCTGGGATGACAACATGAGAAGGATAGAAACTCTCAGCGACCCAAATTGTACCCCCTGTATTTGGGGTGCATGCGGTTTCTCACTCGTTTTTCTGCTTACGAAGTCAGTGTCTCATGCACAGAGCATCTATCACATTTTCCAGACGCAGTGTTTGATGTGGAAAAGAAGCAAAACACTTGGGCTTGTCCTTTCCTTTTGGCATTTGTTTGCAGCGTGTGACCCACATGGGCAGCTTCATAAAGCAGGAATCCGCGGAGCAGCGAGCGCTTACTGAAGGCTGTCACATGTGTGTTGGTACGGAGACTCTCGGCATCCTTAAGTGGGACAGCAGGCACTTTGGCCGTTGGTCGGGTAGAGAGATAAGGGTAACTGGATGATACTCCTGAGCACTCAGCTCATACTGATTCAGCTGGTGATGGTCAGACCAAAGCCTCTGAGCTGTGGAGGGAAGAGGCAAGTAAAGACCTCTATATTGAGTCTTTCCTTGGGATTAGAGGGTGAGGGCAATCATACTCCTCTGCTTTTATCAAGAAGTAGAGCTGCTTTAATGATCATGGAATTTCCCACAGGCAGTAGAGTGCAGAACATTTTCTTAGGGCTGTAAAAACGACTTGATTTTTAGGATTGGCAAGGATGGACAGGTTGACACACCTCAATTTCCAGCTATGTTTTAAAGGGTCAGCTGGAGGGCGCATTTCCTTCCACACGCACTGAGGTCCCAGAGGATTTTCAGGGTGGAAAGCAGAGGCTTGTTAGACTTGCAAGATGTCAGAAGTGTTGACTGTGAAAGAAGTCAAATAAGCTGCATTTTCTAAGGTTCTACAAGGGTGTGTTTGTACCCAGTACCAAGCTCCATTGCTCAGGGTGTAACTGCACATTCTGCTGGCTGTTGGGGCTGTTTCCTGGCTGTAGTCAGTGGGGGTTACTGGGAGAGGTAAGAGGGACGATAAGAGGAACAAGGCTGTTGCCCTGGTGCATTATGGCACACTTCTTTCTTGCTACGTACTACAGAAAGGAAAGAGAAGATTTAAAGAAAGAGTAAATACCCTGCTGAGCATGCCATCTTCCCTAAACCCCTGATTTCGGCTTAAGGTGGTTTCAGCTTCCCTCTGTGCTCCTGTGTGCAGAGGATTCACAGCACTCCGTGAAGGTTCACAGGTACTGATTTCTGAGGTTCAGAAATGGCACGTAATACACAAGGTAGGACATGGCTGTACCTAGCAGGGGGAGCAGTTTTCAAGGTCCATTGTGTTGAACTTACAGAAAAAAACCCAAACTTGTAAGGAACTGCCATCCCCCCCATACCCCCCTCCCCGTTTGAATGCTGTGGTTGTGCATGCCCAATTAAGCTGTGAGCTTGTGGGGAGAAAATTTTGATTAAACTCTGGCCCCAGCCAAACATTAATGCAGTGGCCTGATTGAATGTATTTTTTCCCTAGGAACGAAGACATAAGGAGGCCTCGGGAACAAAAAAAAATGCCTTAAATTAAATTCCAGTAGCCATTTAGAGGCCCTGCAGCCACATCTTGGCACTTGCCTTTTGATTGTGAGTGCCATGTCCTCCCCAGCAAGCGGAGAGAAGCCGCATCATTGGGCTGGGACTGGCCACACCGCATAGCTGAGATGTTGAGGGTGGGGTCAGACCTGAATGCATCGGTCTGGGGAGGCATGTTAAAAAGGATGACATTCCCAAATGAGTTCCAATAGCAAAGGCCGGCTGTGAGCCTCAGTGTGCTCGTAGGCATTCACAAGCAAAAGGTTAATTAGTCAAGTAAATGTTTCTCTGGGTGGATGAGCTATAGAGGGGGAAACGCACCCATTCAGTATGCACAGGAGCAGAGCGTGTTCGCCC
>NW_010244949.1:0-243 GCF_000690775.1 Eurypyga helias | reverse complement strand
CCTGCCGTTCTCGCAGCCGGGGTTGTTACTATGGAACCCTGTGTGCTGCCGCAGAACGTATACAAAGGGATGGATGGCAAGTATGGCAGTGCCTCTGCACTCCTGGGCCAGGGATGGATATCCGCTGGCACTGTGGACGCTGTCTCTGGCCCTGCCCGGTTTCCTTTCGGATCTATTTTACGCTCCGGGGGGAGCGGGCCTGGGCCCTGTGCGCAGCAGTGGTCACCCAGCCCCTGCGGCTGC
>NW_010244948.1:0-16167 GCF_000690775.1 Eurypyga helias | reverse complement strand
TCCATGATTCTATGATTCTATGTGAAAGCACCTGCCCCTGGCCAGTGCTCCCACAGTGACAAGCCCACGCAGCACACTTCCCAGGAGACCATCCTTTAATACATGTGCAGCCCCATGGGTACATCTCAGGCTGCACCCACCAGAGGATGGGGGAATGGGAGGACCAGCAGCTGTCCCCAGGGCCTCTCTGCAGCAGTGGGAGGGGAGGGATGGCTGGTGGCCCCTTGGAGACAGCATGTGGGTGACACTGGGGACCTGCTGTGCCAGGGGTGTGCGGGGCTCTTGGCAGAGCTGAACGAAAGAGTCTCAGATCTCCTTCTCACACAGTTGTCCATGTGTTTCAGCTCGGTGGTGAATTCAGGGTAAGGGCTTAAAGAGCATGGGGCCGGGGAGGGCAGCAAGGGAAAGGGAAGCAGACAGCAGGGGTCGGGGGGGTTTTCTTCCAGCTGGTCCTGTGGGGAAGAAACAGAGCAGATCAGTGGGGCAGAAGAGGAGTTTTAGGGCTGCTTCCAGCAGCCAAAAGCTGGTGCCTGTGACACCCACACTGTGCAGGATGAGTGCAGAATAGCCAGCTGACCCCAGAAAGCCAGGAAGGACAAGCTGGGAGAGAGGGATAGCTGCTGGCAGTGGCTCCATGGCAGGGTTGTGTGGGACAGACACCCATCCCAAGTGGGGGGTGGGATATGGGGCAGCTGATGCCTTTTCTGCAATGAGTGGCAGTGTTTCTGTGTTTGTGGGGCCACAAGCACAGATTGTGGATGCTGCAGGGAGCATGGGATGTCATAGGGGAAGGAGGACTGGTCCACTACCTCTCACTGGCCCGTGGGGGACTTGGCAGCGTCGAACATCTTCTTTCTCCCCTCCATCCCCGACATGGCCTCCACGTTTTTGCGCCAGTCACCCACTTCCACAGGGCGTTCCTGCAGGGAGGGATGGGAAGGGGGGTTGCAATGGCTGAGTGATGGGTTGGCCAGCAGCCCTACACTCTCCCACCCTGTTGCTCAGAGCTCTCGGCCCCAGCACATAGGCAATGTGGGGAAGGCAGCTGCCCGGTCATGAATGCCCTCTCCCTCAGAGCCAGCTCCACCATGTGTCCTTGCACATAGGGCTGGCCGGGAAGATGGCAAGCAGTGGTCTGACCTCCTCAGAGAGGTCGAGATTCATTTAGATACTCCCCTAGAACCTGGTTAAGTTGCATTACTGCAGCAGAAGGCACAAAAATCCGAGAAAATTTCTCTGGGAGGAAGAAACTAGCACATGAGATTTACTCCAGATTTACACCAGCACACTGGGGCAAATGCAAGTAAAAACACTTTCTGCAGAGACCTCACAGCCCACCAAAAGCCCATCTCCATCTTCTCCAAGCTTTTGGAGGAGACTGGGATTGCTGGTGTGACAGTGAGAGCCTGGCAGCCACTTCCAGAGCAGAGAGGGGAGATGACGGCAGCTCTGGGAGCATGCCCAAGTGTCTGCTCTGCCAACCCACAGGCATTCATAGATTACAAGCCATGCGCCAAAATCACTTCACAACATCTAAAATAAATACAAGATCTATTCACCACCTGGCGCTGAGGACTGCAAAGTTTTCTATCCAAAGGACTGAAAATGTGCAATACTAGCAACAGGGAGAAAAAAGGAAAAATAACTGAAAATTGAGGTTCTGATCCAATCTGCTGAGCTGGGACCCAAGTGTAAAACCCCTCTGCTTGTCAGGAAAGCGGCACAACTCTTGCCACTGGGGTGCCTGCACACCACAGGCAGGTTTGGGCACCGCCCTCTGGTTGGTATCGAGACTTTCCCCCCCTCATATCTCTGCCAACTAGTCTGAACCAGGCCATTTATCTCACCCCAAGCATGCTTGCTGGGTTTGCTCTGTCTTATCTAATCTGGGTCTGGGAGTTTCCTGGGGTTTTTCTGGGAGTGATTGCACGGAACAGGAGCTCTCCTGGTTCCCTAGAAGACCAAAGACCAAACTCTCCATGTGCAGCTCAACAGACATGCGAAGGGGGCCCCAGCTGAAAGACCCTCCCCGTGCTCTGGGAGGGAAGAGCATCATGGATGCCGCCCTAAATCTCACTTGTTACTGTCTACCAGTTACCGGGCCCCGCCAAACTGCTCCCACGTGGTCCTACAACATCCCACAATGGGCAGTGCCCACAAGGACTGCCCCACGCTATTTCTGAGCATTACAATGGAGGAGCACAACCCACACAGGCTTCATAGGAGGCCTTGGAGAAGGGAAGGGCATCCCTAGGAGGTGTCTCCATCTCTGGCCTCTAGAAGAGTCACCCACCTTCTCTGTGTCCTCCTTCTTGACAGACTTCAGGTTGGCTCTCAGATCCATGGAAACCTTGTGCTTGGAGCCCAGCAGAGCCCTCAGCATGGCATCAGCAGAGACACGGACTCGCCGCAGAGGGGGTCGCTTGAACTTTCCTCGGAGATCAAGCACTTTGATTTTCAGATCTTTAATCTGCAGGTTGAGAAAGGGAGGAGGAGTGGGAGGTCACCTCATGGCTGCCTGGCACAAAAAACCTCCTGTGTGAAGCAGGAGTCTGCCAACACCAAGCCCCAGAGGTGTCTGGCCTCTCCTGCAGCCATGAGGACCACCTTCACCAAGGGACTGTCCACCTGAGCATAGAGCTGCCATCATTGCCTTGCCCCAGCGTGCTCAATGGCTGCCATATCATGAGGAGGAGCTCTCAGACCCAGAAGGGGTGACCCCAAGAGCAAGGAGGTTGTCTTGGACCCAGTGAACAGCTTGAGCTCCCTGAACCAGGGATGAGCCCTGTGCAGAGCAAATGCCAACCCTTAGATAAGCCTGGTGCATGTCCCACATCCAAGCTCAGTCCAGTCCATGCCCGACCCCATCAAGGCGCAAGCTACCATCTGGGAGGGAGTTAACATCGAAGCAAACGGCCCATCCTGCCTCCTACCTCCCGAGTATTATGGTTGCATTTTGCTTCGATGTCATATCTCTCTTCATCCACAATTTCAACCTTCTCATGCAGCTCCCTGCACAGGTCCTGGGGATCAAGCACAACAGGATAGCAGTGACTGATGCCCTTCCATGTTCCCAAGGAGTTCCCTCCACCCTCAGACCTGGGAAATACCTGGAGCTGGCTCAGGGAAAGCCCACTGGTGTGCAGTGGTGTGATCCGCTCAGACAGGTACCTTTCCTTCTCTGACTGCTTGTCCACAATCTCCTGTTCCCACTCCTCCTTGGCTTTTGCCAGCATCAAACTCTATGAGCGCAAGGAAATGGCAGAGGTGTGAACAGAGAGGTTCCTCTGCTCCCCCTAAGCCTACTCATGCAGCGTCTGTAAGATGGGGTGGTCCTGTCTGCCTCCCAAACCTCCTCCCAAAATCTGCTCTCCCAAAATCACTGTGCTGCTGCAACACACTTCAAAAAACTCCTACACCTTTTGTGTGGGGACCCCGAAGGCAGGGAGAACAGCAAGGCCAGAGGTACCACAGGGCTGCAGTGGTCCTGATGAATGCCAGCATCAGCACTTTCTTCGCATTGGTTTGCTCTGCTGTGGCAGTAAATGATTTTCCCAAGCCAGAGCCCGAGAAGCTCCCAGGCTTGTGCTGCAGAGCTGCTGGTGCACAAACATGAGGCTGTGGCTTTAGACCTGAAGGCATCGGCGTCTCCCCACCTTAGTAAAGTGGAGGTGGGGGGAGGCTGGTTTGGCATGGACCACAAAGCCCACATGAGTGAGGATTTTTGGGAAGACAAGAGGTGGGAACAGGAGCTGCTCCCCAAGGCCCATACTTCTGCTGTTCCTCATCGCTGTCCCACCAACCACGCACTTCAAGCTTGGCTCCTTTTCCCCAGCAAGACAAACCCCAGGGAGTTTCCAACCCTCAGGACTCACCTTCAACAAGAGTTTGCGTGAGGCTGTGATCTTGGATTTTCTCTAGGGGAAAGGGGAAGCAAAAAAAACCCGTTTGAGAACAAACTCACAGCAAACACAGAGTATCACTGAGACTACTGCTGAAAGGAAAGGCACTTACCTCCCTGCAGACAGGCATGTGTTCAGGAAGGAGCAATAAGGAACAAAAGAAGAGAACAAGGGCATCAGTGAATGAGTCAAAAAGAGGTGACAGTCAAGAAAGCACCTCATGTGATTGCAGCTGGTTTCCTTATTTCTCTAACAGTTGCCACCTGAAAGGTCTGTGGTGATGGTGCTCTCTGGAAATGCAGTGGGTGCTCAGGACCACAGCTCAAAAAGCCAAAATGTCACCCAAACAGGGCACACAGGCTGTCACAGTGCCTGTCACGCCAGCCTCAGCTCGGTCCCCGTGATTTGGGCCACAACACCCTCCTTCACATGCACCCTGTGCAGCCAGGGGCTGGCACGCAGGATGTTTGGGTCCTGTTCAGGTTTGCAGGGCTGGAGCATCTCTGTGGCGTTGCTTGAGGAAAGACATGCAGAGAAGTTTCTCCCTGCTGCTCACGCTGGGGAATACATTATGTTTGTGTGATGTGCTACAGAGAAGTGCCTTACGGCACAGCAAGTGGTGCTTCCCACCTTGGATCCCTGTTCCAGGATGCAGGAAAGCTCCAAGGTTTGAATCGGGACATTGAAATCACTAACAGGTTTTATTTAAAGACATCTTTTGCAAAGGGTTTGGCACAATCTCAAGCGTGGGCCCCCAGCTGAGCCCCCACCCCAAAACAGACAAGCTGGGGTCCAGCACGAGCAGCCCAGCAGCCACACGAGGGTTTAGCAAAATCCAAGGAAAACTTGTGCTACTCACGGCTCTGGCATTGTGGCGTCGTACTGTTCACCTGCAGAAGGGAAAGAAGCTGAAACAAAGGAGCAAATCCCAAATCCACCTGAACCAAGAAAGCAGCGGCAGCAGGATGCTCCCGAGGTGTGGTGCTGCCCCATGCTGTCAGTGGAAGGAAGCAGTTCCACAGCCTCCAGCCTCCCCATCCTGCTGCGAAACAACACGAGGAACCAAGGAAATCTTGTTTCGGGCAAGCTCCAACCTGCCTCCAGCCAGCCCTGCACTGCTTGGTCACCCACTCCTCAGGGGTTTTCCCAAGCACCGAGCTGCTCCCCGCTGGCTGCGTCACCCCAGCTAGGGGCAAGGGACTGGAGGCGAGCCTGGCTGGAAAGCTCAGGAGAAATGGGGCACCTCGGGGCCCCCACTGTGCCGCGTCAGCTCGGGGAGTCCCATCCCACAGCTCCCCATGGGCAAAGACAGCGGAGCCAAATCCCATCTCAGGGGTGACAGAGCAAGGGACAACAAGTTGTGGACAAGCGGATGAGCAGATTCCTGTAGCGTCTGTATCCCTGCTCAATTACTTATGGTTTCATACTTTACATTTACTTGGTAACCCTACACCCTGGCAGCCACTTCAGAATGCGCTGCCTCGCTAGCATCCCTGGCACTGCCTCTGCACTTCCCTCTCGCCCAGAAGCTGGAGCACTGTAAGTCAGGGTCATAGAAAACTGTGGGGAAAAATGCCAATCAATTTATGTTTTTTCTCTTTCCAACCAGGAGCAACAAACCCATGCCACATCTGAGAAAGAAACAGTGGTGGATTTAGTCCTTTTCCTTAGAACTGAGATGGCAAAGCTGGGATATTTTGCCTCAGTCTCTTTGCATCCACTTGAACTTGGAAACTATTTTCAACCCCAAAGATTCCTTCTAGGGGAGAGAAAAAGGAACAATTCTGGTCTCAAACAGCTGCTCCCAGGCGTGTGTGGAGCCTGTGCTGAGCAAACCTCCATGTGCCGCTGGAGCTCACCTCCCAGCTCCGTCAGCTTGTCCCTGTCCCTTCCCCACGCCCACCGCTGCCTGCCCAGAGCTGTGGCCTGAAGGAACAGAGTTTGTGGGGGAAATGCCATATAATCCCAGCAGGAATCATTTCCCCTGGAGCCTGCCAGATCCCTGGGTTTACAAGGAAAACCACCAAGAACAGGAATTTTTTTTTCTCCCCAAAGCCATATCAGTCAGGCACTGCCAGAGCCACCGGTTTCATGCCTTTCTGGAGGTTTTCGGAGATATGACAAATGTCCCAGGGGACTTGCAGGGAAGGCGGCTCCTCTTGCCTGACACCGGCACATGGGGCAGGTCAGGTCCCAGCTTATCTGCCCCCGTTTATTCCAGGGGAGGCAGAAAAGCCTTTGGCTGTCTGGAGGTGAGCAAGGGCTGGGTAAGGCCTCTCAGCGTCTCCCACCTTCTCTGTTGGAGCAAAGCCTGGCGTCCCTAGAAGGTGGGACCCAGACTGCACCTCAGGCTGATGACCTCTACCAAGGTCAATCAGTTTTTAGGGACAGATATTTCTAAATTGGCTTCCTAGAGGGCAGCCAGGACTCAGCTGTGCTGGTGAAGACATTCCCAGCAATCTCATGCAGGGACTTCTGGGCTCCAGCCTGACCTGGAGCATCCGCAAGAGACCTTGCCCTCTGATGGGCACGAGAGCACCTGGACAAGCTAATTCTGCACTGTCTGCATGCCCTCAGATATGAAAAGCTTAAAAATCTTATTAAACCATTAAGTCATTGGAATCCTTAAAAGAAATAACCCCAGTCAGTCCTGACATCCTCCCCCATCCCAGGGGACCAGACACATACCATGAACACGCGCCCAGCTAACACAACGCCCCCCCCACATGGCTCATAGCCCTGAACAAAACCTCCCTGGTCACACAAGCGGCTGGGAGCAGTCAGAACAGGACACACAGACAAATGCTTCCCAAAATGGTCCTCTTTGCCAATTTTCGGGAAAACCAAGCAAACCCCAGCTCCAAAGCCAGGCTTGGGATTTTAGTTGTACTTCTTCCCATTGTGGTCTCACCAATCCTTTCTCCAGGAGCAGAGGAAATGTCTGAGCAACCTCAGACAGGGGAAGAAATTCAGAAAAATATGCCGCCAGGGACTCCTCTCTGCCACGTTGCCCATGCAAGTACCCATGGTCTCACACTCGTGCCCGTGTTGCCACCAGCACACCCAGGGGGTCACGCGTGGGGGACACCCGTGTAGCACCTTCTTACCTCGGGGCTGCAGAGGGAGGTGATGCCTGCCCTGCGGAGAGGCGCGCACTGCCGGGGGCTGGTGGCAGAGGGGGAGTATTAAATTGCAGCCTGCCTGCAAGTGGTCAGTAAAAATAGCACAAATCCCCTTCTGTGTGCACGTTTGCTGTGAGCCCCAGTGCCCCGCGACATGCCGCACACACCTGGGGCACCGTCACGAGCACGGGGCAACACACGCACGTCGCCCGTGCATTACTGCACCCATAGTTTAGAGCACTCGTGACCCCCACCTGCAATTTGGTGAATTCCTGTGCTGCTTGCATGTGAATCGCCCCAGCTCAGCCACCCTGGCTGCCCCATGCCTTACGCACACGCGTGTGGGGTGTGAGCACACAGACGTGCTGGGTCAGGCTGGCCACGGCGCAATGGCAGTGCCCATGCAGACGGGGTGTGTTCTTCATGGCACATCTGCCTCGCTCCTCTCTGGTGTAAACCAGCATCAGAGGTGCTGGAAGAGAGTGCAAGGAGGCAGAAACCATGAGCCGAAATACTGCAGGGCTTGTCCTTTGCAGAAAACATCCTGATTTTTTTGTTTGTTTGTTTCTTTTACTACTTTTTCTCTTTTGGGGTGTGAGCAGCTGGACAGCTGATGTGGTGCTGACGCCCATGCATGATGGTGCCCGCACGCTCTGCAGCGCTGCAGGCACAGGCTGATATCCCCACAGGCTGCTGGCTGACGGGTCTCCCTGAGAGAGCTGCCAGAGCCGGAGAGCAAAACCGCCCCAGGCAGGCAGGACAGGACACATCGCCGAGGGCTGACGGGGTAAAACAGTGCAGGTGGGGTTACAGCATCGTGCCAGATGATCAGTTGAGACCCAGGATGGGGCAGGTCCCTCTGTGGGGAGCAGGACCATCCAGACCCGCCCAGCACAGCACAGCCAGTTGGGATGCTCAAGCAACTTTCAGCCCTTCACAATCCCTGAGGTTTTCCCCATGAGATTCCTGAAAAGCAGCGAAAAATCTGCTGCCTCACCCCCCTGCACCCCACAAAACCCCTTGCCCAGGGTCCCCATGAGGGAAGCTTCATGGCAGAGGACTGCAGGGGCAGGTGGCACCTGTTCACTGGGATATTTTTAGGGGCAGGTTTAGGAGCAACAAATCCCAGCGTGCAGCCCAGCAGGGACAATGCCCAGTATTTTAATCCTGAGGCTATTATGGTCATGAAGGGAAACAAAGCTGCGTGCACAGGGTAGCTTCATGGTGGGGAGCAAAGACAGCCCCCGTGTCCTACAGAGCAGGGGATGCTGGCCACCTTCCCTGGCTCCTTCCCAATGCCAGGACAACGCGGGGAGCTGTGCCGTGGTGAGGGGCAATGCAGCAACCCCCGAGCTGGTGCGAGATCGGTGGTGGTGACAGTGGCAATGGCAGTGGCAGTCCCAACCGTCTTTGACCTGTGCTAGTCAAACCCCCCAAGCACAGGAGAACCACCCCCTGCACCCACCCTTCCCGGGGGCCTCCCCAAGGACGTTTCCCATTCCCCAGCTCCAAGCACCAGTGCAGCGGGTCTGCTCCCAGCCGCAGCGGGGGAGGCTTTATACCAGCCCCGTTAGACCTTTATAAGGCAAAAGCTGCCACGGGGCCATGCCTCCGGCATCTTTCCTCCCAGCTGCCTTGGGATTGTTTTCCGAGCACAGAGGAGCCAAAATTAGCCCGTGACAAAGGCGCTGCATTCCCCACAGCCGTGCCCCGGGACCTGACCCGCTCGCAGAGGATGGGGGACAGGGGATGGGGGCTGCTTTGGATGCCATTTGCTCCAGTCTCAGGTTTCATCCTCTTCTGAGACCTGGAGTGAGGAGGAGGAAAGGGCAAACAAAGGATCTGGGGCTTTGGCATCAGTTTCTCAAAGCCATGGAGGGGCCAGCAGCAG
This sequence comes from Eurypyga helias, assembly GCF_000690775.1. Taxonomy (NCBI): domain Eukaryota; kingdom Metazoa; phylum Chordata; class Aves; order Eurypygiformes; family Eurypygidae; genus Eurypyga; species Eurypyga helias. The sequence continues at coordinate 7,252 of NW_010244948.1, read as the reverse complement.
AAGGACAGGCAGGGCCCAGTATCTCCCCATCTCTCCTCCCCAGCTGACATGATAAAGACATTTTATGTCTCCATCCCTGGCTCGCAAACCGCAGTGAGTTGTCTCAAGATGAGGGGGTATTTTATTAGGTGCCTCTGAGGCTGTGGGCCCCCCTCCGAGCTGCTGGCAGGTAGGAAGGGGGGACAGGCTGGAAATCTGTGGGGCAGATCAGTACTGAGGCCAAATTCAAAGCAAAATAATAACCCCCTGTTCCTGGGAGCCACTGATTCAAGAGAAGGGATCCCTGTGGCCTGTCACCGGGGGGTAGATGCCAACAGAAAATTCCCAGAGAGCTGTATGGGGAGGCCAGACCCACCCAGGACCAACTGTTCAGGGACAGCCTGCTTGTCCCTGAATTTCTTAGTGTCCTAGGGTCACCTGTGTTTGGTCTCTTACGAGCGAACAACCTTGTATGTGTTTGGATGGACGTTTCTCTTTCCCCTTGGACATGCTGAGCCCCTGGGGGGTGTTGGTGCTTCCTCATCACTGGGCATCAGCCCCCACAAGCATGGCAGGGGCTACCACGGCTGCCCTCCGACTTCAAGAGTGCTCCACTGGGACTGCAGCGGTCCCTGGTTCCTTAAGATGCTGGGCCACCAAATTCAAAGGTATCTGACCCCTGTGAGCAGTTTGGTTGCCCCACGTGAAGCCTATTTCCCTGCAGAAGCAGACTTGCAGTGGTGCTGGAGACATCCCACCCACCCTGCCTTTGCCCTCTTCCAAGCATCGTCCTCATTTCGTCAATCGCCATGGCATTCACAAAGACAACGGGCTTCCCAGGGCATCCAGGACAGACTTAGCAACAACAGCTGAGTCTCTGTTGTCCACACGCTCATCCCACCCCTTGGCTGCCACGCTCAGAGCCAGCCCCAAATGCCAGGGCAGGTGGCAGGAACACACCAGCTGCCTTGGGTTTCTCTCCAGACTGGGATGGGGGATGCCTCACAGACTCACCACAGGGTGGGAGAAGGTTTTCCCTCTGTGGAACAGCTCAGGGACACAGAGACATTCATGTCACCACCTACAAGCAAGGTGACTGCAAGGTGGCAGGACTACAGTGTCACGTTGCAATGAAGTAGTGAGAGTGACTTACCCTGATGAAACGGTCCCTGCCTGGGTGTTCCTCCTGCAGATCATCCAGCAGCTCTCATGGGCTGCCAGAAGGGATCCAGCTAGTCCCAACTGCTCCGTGGATTTGTGACAGCAATGGGTGACAGCCTCCCAGGGATGTTCTCCAACAATCAGTGCTTTCAAAGCCCTGCAAAGGATTTCCTCCTGCTGCTGTATCCATGACCCTTACTAAACATGGGTGATGCCCTGAGCATCACAGCCCAGCCTGGGAAAGAGCCAGGCCCCAGTCCAGACCCCAGACGTGCCCCATGGGGCTGAGAGACCTCTCCCAGCTCAGGCCTCTGCCTGGCCAGTCTTCAGCCTGTTGAATCAGCCTCACTATGACACCCACATCTCCCATCGCCCCGCGGAGCAGGGGCTCCTCATCCATCTGGTATCAGCTGTGCCATGTCCCGGCCGAGCACAGCTGCAGCTGGAGAGCCCTGTCTTCTCCAGGCTCCGGGAACCCCTACCTGGCTGGACACCACCTTGCACACGGTGCAGCTGGGGACAGTCCCTGCATTCAGCCGCTTCACCCATGGGCATGCAGCCTGCTCTTCCCACTTGGCACAGCTGCAGGCAGCAAATCCATGTGGAAGAAGCTGTGGGGCTGGATCCAACATCAAGACAATTTTCACAAAATGGGAGAAATACCATCCACTCCAGGAAATATTGTGGGACAAGTTGTTTTTCTCAGCCTGAATGCTTTGAGAAGACCTGAAATGTTTGCAGAAGGTGCCGAAGCTGAGAAGGGATCTCTCAAAGCTGACGGGTTCTTCACGAACAGCACATGCTCCCTGCCTCGTGCCACTAGCACGTACAATAATCTTTATTAAATGCGGAGGAATTATCTACTTTGGGATAGTGGAAAGACATTATTAAAATGGAGCTGAGCCACCCACCGAAGACTTTAAGCTTTCTGTGCTTTTGCCAAGTGACACATGAAACCTTCCCAATGTTGATCTTGTCGACTCTTATAAACAAGAGGAGGATATTAGCTGTTCTGTCCACATTAATGGGCTGTTTTTTTTGTGATGTCGGTTTAAATATCCTAAATCCCAGCCTAGTTTTCAGCCTAAGGGAAAATATTTCACAAGGTAAAAAAAGACTATTCACAATAATAAAAAAAATCAGGCTCAGACAGGGGCCCTGACACACTTTTTAGACATTTTCAGGGTATTTCAAGGCCCTCCCATCTGTCTCTGAGACACTCGATGCATCTCAGCGTCCCCTTTTGCTGCGAGGCTGGGCTGAGCCAGTCAGCAGAGCAGCGTGGTGAATGACTCCCACTCAGGGACAGTGGGTGACAGGCAGGGGCTGGCCTCTATTCGGCTCCGCTGCTGCCCTCTGCGGCTCCAGCGATGCCTGGCCACTATTTTTGTTTCTTGGTGCAGTGCCAGATAGGGTGCCACATCCCTTCTCCCCCCCCCATCTCCTGCAGACCCAGCTCCACTGGTGACTGATGCCCACAACCACATTTATCATACACCACCTCCTCCACCTCCCTGGGATGCCCTCTCCAAGGCATGTCGTCAGGACATTGGGGATGGGGAATTAACACGCATGCAATCCCTGCAATCCATGCCAGGATCCTTCTCAGCATCCCAAGCGCTGTGTTACAGATGACAGCATCTCTTCCGGCACTCAAACTCAAGAGGACTTCACTGGAGATGGCCAACCCGGCAGCTGTGGTGTGGATGTCCCGGTGTTTGGTCCTCGGAGTGCAGGCATGCATGGGGCAGCTCTCCAGCCTGGTGCTGCCTGGGGGAGGTTCTAGATTCCAAAATGAAATCAGGTGATGTAGGAATTATAATTAAGGATGTTCAAAAATGAAATAATTTCAGGAGCATCTGAAGGAAGACGGACTCTTGACCCAAAGCTAAAAAAAAAATACTGCTTCCTACAACTGTGATATTTTTTTCTTTTCATTTTTGTGTGAGGAAAAACACCCACCCCACCCCCAAATAATACACCGATGTTCACAGAAGCCTCTCAGCAGGGGACATGATGGTGAAGGAGGTACACACGGTCTCACCTGCCAAAAACCACTGGCACCATCATGCTACAAACCCTTGTCTTGGCAGCGAAACCCTCACTGCCTTCACTGGTGGTCAGGGGTAGCCAGCCAGCCCCAAACTGACCCCAAAGCCAGGGCTGGGCACGTCAGTTTCATTGGGTGGAAAAAAGGGCCCTGAAGCTCCCCTTGCCACCTCCCCTGCACCTGACCTCACCCTCCCAGTGCTGCATGATGGGTGTCAGTCCCAGCACCCATGGTTGCTGGCACAGCCCCTGGCCCCAGGAGTGGAGGCACAGAGCAGCCCCCAGCCTGCACGGAGGAGCCCCAACACCAGGCATCCTCCAAGCAGTGTGGGGAGGGTCGCTGGAGTGGGGGCACCTTGGGGCTGGGAGCAGTAGAGCTGGATTTTCAGGATCTTGCCTTTGAACTCAGGAGGCTCTGGGGCACCTCGCTCCATTTTGGGGCTCAGACGCAGCTTTGCTTGGTGTCTGCAGCACTGGGGTCCCCAGGAGACAGCCCCTTCTAGCAGCAGGAGCTTGTGTGCTGGGGAGGGCTGTGAGGCCAAATGCCCACCAACCCCCTGCCATGCCTCAGTTTCCTCACATCCATGCTTCATGTGTATCGTCTCCCTGCTCTTCGGGCTGGCTGGAAGCACCCTGCGAGCTCCCTTGCACTCCCAACTCTGTGCAAATAGTCAACTGGAAGTACTGTCACGGTGCTTGGCCTCCTGCAATGCTCCTCAGCCCTTCTTCCCCTGCACTTGCTCTCTCCTGCAAACCAGTTACCTCTGAGCTCCCTCCTGTCTGCAGGAGATTTTCCCTCAGGTAAATTCCCCCCATTTACCCAACTTCACCCATCAGCACTGTGCCCCATCCAGGCACCATGGTACCGGTGATGAGGGGATGCACCAGCCGCTGCCTCAGCCCCACTCCGCTGTCTGGCCAAGTCTCTTGGCTGTTTATTTGCTTTTCAGTCTCCTGGTGACCTTTTCCTCTGCATGAAAAATTCAGGGCTCACAGGCATCGAGTGAAGCCATCCTGCCCCCCACCCGCACACCGCTGGCTCAGCTCTCACCCCCCAGCCCCTGGCCCCAGGGTCAGGCTGGGAATCCGCCTGCCGAGGGTAGATCTGGCCAATATGGGAGCCTGCGCAGAAGGAACTCCCAAACCTGGGGGATACACGGTACTGGCAGGGCACGTGGCTGCGCGTTGGTCTGCAGAGGGATGAGGAGATCAGGATGGCAACAGGAAACCTTGGCTTTCCCCATGCCTGGAGCTGAAATGCCAATGATGTGCCTTGTTCCTTCTGTCCCTTGCCCTCTATTAATCACTTAAATTTCTCCCCAGCTCCTGGGTACCTCGGCCTCTCTGCTGCCTCAGCCATTGGTGCAGGGTGGACATGCCCACAGCCAGATCTGGTGCTTACACACACCCATCTTGATCATTTTCCTCCCCAGCTCCTTGCTGGCACTTGGAAAACAGAAAAGATCTGTTTACAGTGTGAGAGAGAGCAGAGAAACTGAAAACGAGGAGTCTGACTGAAACTGGCTAGAAATTCCAAAGACCTTGGAAAATCCCTCGCATTGGGTGCTCCCCAGCCCTGGGTGCTGCCCTTCCATGGCACATGCTCAGGATGCTTGCAGGACTTTGGATGAGTCCCTGGACTCCAGGAGCTGGGGATTTAGAGAAAGCCCAGGACAGAGGTCCTTGCCATAGAAATGCTGTGTGAGTGCCAGCACCTTCTTCCAGCCACTGACAACCCCATTCCTGCCCGGAATGTGTGCAGAGACCTGGTCTGAGGGCTGGTCCCTGCAGGGCTCCATCCTTAGAGCATCTCCCCGTGGGCAGGGGACAAGGTCACACCATCCCTGGAGCTCACCGTGCTTTGGTCCCTCTGTGCCTGCTGTGGCACAGGGACCATGCAGAGCTCCGTCTGTGCAGGGTTTGGATCTGGCTTCATCTGTGTGCCCCTCCCCCAGCTTGGATCCCCCCACTTGTCTCTGCTCACAGCCAGGAGGTTGTTCTCAGCAAGTGAAGCCAAAGACCAGGGATATCCAAGCAGACTTTCCTGGGTGAAAAAACACCAAAATGCTCGGAAAGAGCCAGCACGATGAGCAGGCTCTGGCCATGGCACTGTTTTTCCCCAAAGCCACCCCGGAGCTGCCCTGGACATAACTGGGACTTGGGGCCAGCTGCCACAGGCTGTGGGGCCAAGGGGCCATGCTTCCCAATTCCCACGCAGCCAGGCAATCTCCAGGAGGATCTGCAGCACCTCTGGCCACGGGGATGGGGCTCAGGCTCCGGCTTGTGGAGCTGGGTGGCTCGAGGCGCTGGCGTCTGCGCTGCCTGTCAGGGCAGAGCCATCCTTCCCGCCCGCCATCCCTTGCCTCCAAAGCCAGGCAGAACTGCTCCTGGGTCGCCTGCCCACAAACCACTGTGGGAATCCCTAAGGACACAGGCATAGTGGGATGGGTGACCAGAGAGGCTTGGGGGCTTTAGGGTCCAACTGTGGGATGCAGGCAGATTGAGGGGGATGCCAATGACTGGCAAAGCTCTGTGCAGGATTTGTGCTCTCCCATACCCTGCGGGACCCCACAGATCACAGCAACACCAGGGTAAGCAGCAGAAGGTCCTGTTTGGGGACACATTCAGCACAGGGAATTGGGGTCCCCAGTCAGTCCCCATCGGACATCCCAGGGCAGGACAACATCCAGCGGCACGGCCATGTTACTGCACCATCAGGATACAGTGTTTGGGGTCCCTGCTGCAGTAGCAGCTCTCCATCCTCTTCCAACGTGGGGGCTCAGGGGTAGCCATGTAGCCAGCCATATCCATGTGTCCCAGCATCACTGGCATGTGGGCAGAGCTCACCGTCACGCTGATTCCTCCAGGCTCAACCTCACCTATCCCATCCCCTGTCCCGCAGGAGAGGCCCGGGGGTCCCCACCAGTCCACCAAAGTCCTGGCCATGTTGATAAAGGATGGCGGGCCCCCAGGAAGGAATGTCACCTCCTGGCTGGAGATCCAGGCTCTGACTGTGTCCTTTGCCCCATCTTGCCAAGGGGTTGTGGCTGTTGTGGTTTGACCCCTGCAGTCATGCCAGCCCAGCTCCTCTGGTGCCTCTGTCCTGCCCCAAGACAGTGGGAACCAGTGCCTGCACTGGCCTCCCCGGAGCCATTGTCCCTGTCCTTGGGCCACAGACAGCAATGGCATCACTTGGCCACCGGGATTCCATTCTCCCCACTGCCAGCAGAGCCAAGGGCCACCTCCATCCTGCTCTTTGGATGCTGTGCGTCCATGGGCTGTCCTGCCGGGGCTGCCTCAAACTGCACCACTGTGGAGAAAAGGTGCCTGTTACCCACCCGGCCAGCGCTGGGACGTGGGGCAGGATCCAACCCCGAGGGCAACTGGGAAGCACAGCCAGCCACAGTCCTCACTGCCACCCCACGTGCAAGATGGCAAAGAGCCCCGTACCACTCAGGGCCACCCCAACCAGAGGGAGGGTGTTAGAAAGTCCTTCTCCAGGGATGTGGGCGGGGAAACCCACCAGGAGATGTGGAGGGCAGAGCCCAGCCAGGGCAGGGGGACATGGGACCACCGCCCTGCATACCCTTCCCCACCCTGGGACCCCCTCTGTGATTCACACGGGGAAGCCAAACCACTCAGAGATGGGACCCAGTGGCCAGGGACCTCATCCTGTGGTGGGTGCTGCACCCTGACCCGCGGTGAGGGGTCCAGTACCTGCTCGGCAGCTGTGCCGGGCGCGGACGACCTGGATCGCCTGCTGGTTCTTGAAGCGGACCAGGCCCATGGTGATCTCGGCGTTCCAGCCGGGGTCCTCCTGGGTGCAGCGGAAGTCGATCTCGTGGCTGTTGTCCATTACCACCGTGAAGTAGATGTGCCGCTCCTTCCACTCCACGCACTCCACCGCCTTCATGTGGGCGAAGCTCAGCTCCTTGTACCGCGAGCCCTTGGGCTCGAAGAGCTGCAGCCCCTTCTCTGTCAGCAGGCACCTCTTCTTCTTCCAGAGCTGCAGCAGCCCCCCACTACGCTTCTCCAGCAGCCCCTCTCTCAGCACCTTCTCGGG